>NC_041384.1:763708896-763724606 GCF_002162155.2 Triticum dicoccoides | reverse complement strand
GTGATCAGTTTGTAGGAAACTTTGAAGGCAGTTGCAAACGTGTTGGGATAGAGGAAGACCTATAGGCAGTTGAACATCGCTCGGATGAGACTTTATGTCAGTTTGTCCAACGCTTTAGCACGTTTGATAACACCATCTCGGGGATTCCCCCCTAGGAAGTTATGATAGCCTTCAAGCTAGCAATGCGGGACGTCAAGATGAGGGAAAAGCTGGGAACGAAAGATATCCAGAGCATGGCAGAATTGTTTGCCGTGGTAGAAAAGCATGCCAGGGCCGCGGAAGCTCGAGAATGGCCGCGCCGTACCAAGAATTCCAGCGGTGCCGGCTCTTCACGAACCATGATGGATAAAGAGAGAAAAAGTGCGGAGGCCGTCCTCACCGTTAAGGCACCTGTAGCTGCTGCCCTCGAGAGCAAGGATCGCAAGCCTCCCCAGCCTCCTCAGGAGATTCAGAATATGGAGGAACCTTCCGAGGAAGGCGCAGGAAAATGGTACAAAATTCAGAACACCCATCAACATGATTTAGAAGAGTTTAAGGAGGTACAGATCATGGCGGAAAAACATCAAAGAGAGTGGCTCGGGTATACCGGATGGAGGGAAAATGATCACTCCCCTCACAGGTCAAAAATCGGTGGATGCCTGAGCGAAACAGAGGAAATTGGGCCACTGGGCGTGGGGTGCGAAACTATCGTCCAAACCGCCCTGAAGTGCGCGAGGCCGTCAGAGGAGGCAATCGAGAACGTCCCCAAACCCCTGCGAATAACCCAGGACAAAGGGCACACCTCGACCATGGCTTTTATGTAACAAAAGACGTGGCGTACGTCTATGTGGGAGCTTCATTCCAGTTTTCACACCAATAGTTTTATTTCCTGAAAAATGGAAGTGAACGCCATAACTACCTATCGGGGGATTCGCGACCACTTAGATGGTCAGAAGTTTCTTTCGGCTTTGACTCAAAAGACCACTCCAAAAACACTTCCACCGTGGGGTGGCTTGCTCTAAGCATCTCCCTGACAAGCAGTAATATCCGAGTATCCTGAATGCTGGTTGACGGGGGCACAGGGCTAAACCTCCTTTCTCCCCAAGTATTGAAAGAAATGCAAATACCGTTGTGTTGGCTACGACTAAGCCAGCCTTCCTGGGAGCTACGCATGGCCACACTGTGTCGTTAGGCCAGATTTCCCTCATGACGATGACAAGAACAACTACCGAACTGAGTCGCTAGATTTTGACGTTGCTAAATTCATGTTACCTTACAATGTTAACCTTGGTCGCCCAGCCATGGGTAAATTTATGGTGGCATCCCACTACGTCTATATGACGATCAAAATAACATGACCAAAAGGGCCTATATGTGTCCTTTCTCACCTCCCCGATGGCGTGATATACGCTGAAAAGATGTACCTGGCTGCTATCACCAAGGAAGGGATTACCAGGAATGAGGAGCCCACTCTCCCAAGCCCTTGAAGGTCAAGGATCTTCACGGAGGCTGCTGTCACCACAAAAAAATATCCCCCTCGGGGATGATCCTAGCCAAGTCATTAAGATTTGGGACCAACTCGATCCCAAATTGGAAATCGCACTCATCTCCTTCCATTGGCTAATGCCAACGTGTTTGCTTGGTAACCGTCGGATATGTCCGGGCTCTCCAGGCAGGTGATCTAGCACTACTTATGCTTATGTTCGGGAGGAAGACCCGTTAAGCAAAAAATTCGGCGCCAGGCGCCTGACCAGCAGAAGTTTATACAACAAGAGGTCGAAAGGCTACAAAAGGCAGGCTTCATCCGGGAAGTTATGCACCCTGACTGGATAGCCAACCTCGTGGTAGTCCCCAAAGCTAATGGAGATGTGAGAATGTATATAGACTTCAGTGATATAAACAAGGCATGCCCCAAAGACCCATACCCTTTGCCACACATCGATCAGATTGTGGACTCCACTTCCAGGTGCGATTTTCTATGCTTATTAGATGCCTATTCAAGGTATCACCAAGTCCGAATGGTAGAGGGGTGTGATGAGAAAACAATCTTTGTCACACCTGTGGGGACTTTCTGCTACGTATGCATGCCTTTCGGACTGAAAAACATGGGCTCAATGTACGAACGCACCATGAGAATTTTCTTAGCCCTCAGATCAGGCGTAATGTGGAAGCCTATGTCGATGACTTGGTAGTCAAGAAGCGGGATAAATCTACACACTTGGAAGGTTTGGCCGAAACCTTCGGTAGCCTACAAAAATGTGCATGAAGCTCAATCCCAGCAAGTGCATATTCGGTGTCCCATCCTAAAAGTTGCTAGGATTCCTGGTATTCAACAGAGAAATCGAGGTTAACCCAAAAAAGATAAAAGCCATCGAGAAGATGAGGACACCTGCTCATCTTAAAGATGTGCATCACCTTGCTGGTTGCAGGGCGGCGTTGGGACGATTTGTCTCCAAGCTAGGAGAGAAGGCTCTACCCCTATTCACACTCCTCAAGAGGACCAGTCCATTCCGGTGGACCCCAGAAGCAGAGCAGGCCCTCCAGCAAACGAAAGTATATCTGACTTCACCGCCTGTCATAGTGTCTCCCGAACCCCGACAACCATTGCTCTTGTATATCTCTTCGACCCCCCATGTTGTGAGTGCGCCATTGGTTGTCAAGCAGGAGGTCCTCCAGGTCCAAGAGGGACCTATGGAACAGGATGTAGAAAAATGGTTTGTCCAGTGACTTGTGTACTTTGTGACCAAGGTGCTACATGATGCGGAGATCCGGCATCCCACTATCTAGAATATGTTATATGCCATAATTATCGCCTCTCAAAAGTTATGACACTATTTCCAGGCCCACCCAGTATCGGTACTATCCTCCTTTACCTTGGACCTATCCTCTGAAACTGGAGGCCACGGGACGCATCGTCGAGTGCGCTGCGGAACTGGCAGAATTTGAGATGCTATAGTGGAATAACAATAGAAAAGCTCCCCATGTAAACCAGGCCTAGCTTGCAATATTGAGGCAATCTGATTCCGATTCGAAGCCCATGTGACGTTGAGACATGTCCAACATGAAATGTATTGGGCAGTGGAAAATTTTATATTCATTAATAACTGTGTCATAAAGAAAACATGACAGGTTGTTGCCATTGTTGTAACTTCTCATCTCTAACATATTGATGGTGTTTAGCATATTGGATAAAACAAGGCAAGAAAAATACTTATGTTACATATCCTCTTTATATTTCCAAATATATATGAAGTGTTTAGGTGGGCTGATGTCTTCAATAAGAATTTGTAATATTTACTTGATGTTGTAATGCACCCAACGATCTGATGAATCATTATGGTTCTGGTCAGATGAATTGATGGCATGAATACATTCTATCAAAATATGTAATTCACTCGTGGATCCTTACGATACGGGTTATTGTGCATATGAAATAAATCAACCTCAACTTGGCTTAGGTAGAAATGACATGTGCATCAGTGACATGTGAGTTCAAATAGGGGAACGACTCTGCTAGAAGTGAATTGTTCCATTTACCAAGCTACAGAGATTCATATCCTGTGTTACCCAATGTACATGTACATATCCCCCAAAAATAATAGTAAGAGTATACTATTCTCAAATCATATTCATTCTGTGAAATTTCTCCTTGCGTACATAAATGCATGCCCAAGCTGTAGAGAGCCAAATATGAGCAACAATAGTGTAAGTGTGGGTCACTGATTAATCGAGGCAACCCGGCAAAACCATCATACATATGAAATATCTTCTCATGCATATTAGTGCTTGCTAGTTCAATAAATGACATAATCAGGTTGTAATTGGAATAGATCTAGATAAACAATAATTGTAAATAATGTGTTATTATATTTCACATTAGGATATCCATTACTAAATTATTCATGGGGGTCCTTTTAGTTTGTACTCCCTCCGTTCCAAAATAGATGACCCAACTTTGTACTAAAGGGAGTAGGTTGATAAACATGAAGCAATGATACCACGACGAGTGACAACCAGTTTCATGTGATGCATAATATTGGAGTAAGATTCTATAAATTTCTTCGACTGATTGAATGTGCATATATATATGTGATTATTTATTCCTGGCCATGGCCCTTTCTTTTATGTAGCTAGTCTTTCGCTATTAATATATGCATCCGGCCCAAACATTAAAATGTTGATAAGTTGCTCATGCTTATCTTATTGTATATCAATTGAAGTCATTAAGTCAAACATGGGAATATTTCACCTTTCTTCCATGAAGGTGAGACTAAAATACGACAAATGTGAGAGTACCCCCACCGCCACCCCCACCCAACATGAGGCCACCGCTTCGGCGTGCATAGACCATCCACCCAACCAGGGGCAATCGAGGCCTCGCTGCCACCCTCACTGGTAGCCACATAGGCTCTTCTGGTGGATGCCCTCTAGCCGACAAGAAGAAGAGGGTTGGAGGAGCGTGCGACAATGACAAAATCCTAATCACCCTTGAATGGCATGCAGAGAGTGATGCGAGGGCGAATCGCATGATGAAACTATCAATTTCTTCTCTATGCTATGGTTGATCTTACGCCGTATCCTCATCTCGGTGATATCTAGTCAAGCTGGTAGAAAGGATTTTTTTAGCTTCGAGTGTTATGAATACCTGATCCATATGCTAGTTACTCCAATTCAGTGTAAATCAATGTAACTAGCATCGAGTGTTGCCGAGATTTGTGAAATGTTCTGTCACTCACCCTCGTCATAACTTGTTATTCTCTGGTGGTGCACATGTCATTGTTTTCTCTGACAGTAGTTTGTCTAGAGAATGTTATCCTATTTAATTTTTCTGCATTAGTCAATAATATACAACAAAAATTACAGGAGAAACATTGTAGCCAGAATGTGCAGCTTGATATAACACATTCAGATTTATGAAAAAAATCAATATATCAAACTTTATATATATATGTGTGAATCATTTTATTTATCCACATCATAAAAGATTTATCTAGGATGTATTTTGCAAAAGATAAAAAACTCGTATTCTCGACCGGCATGATAAAACTGCATGTATAATTATTATCACAAATTGACAACTTTCTTGGATTTTTTTTTATGTTTATGATTGGTTGGCGATCTTTGCATCTGTCCCACTGACATTTTGTTGATTTTTGTGGCTGTTTCGCTATGTAATTTGCGAATGTTTTTTCTATAGCATTTTTTTCCTTGGGTAATGTTGCCTTCATATTACTGTTGGCCTTGCGGAGTTTCTATAGACCTTATGCAAAATTATGTACTCCCTCCGTTTCTTTTTACTCTGAATATGAGCTTGTCTCAAGTCAAACTCTTCAATGTTTGACTAACTTTTATACAAAAATAATAAATACAAAATTGACATCATTAGATCCTTTTTTGAATAAATTTGTCATATTATATTTATTTGGTATTGTAGATCTTGATATTTTTCCTATATAAATATATTCAAGCTTCACAAAATTTGGCTTCGGACAAATATAATAAATGGAGTAAAAACAACAGAGGGAGAACATATATGCCTTTCCTTGTCTATATGTGCCTCATAGATGCAAACCCAAATGGCTAATATCTCGATGCCTATGTATGCGATCCTTTTTATGTGTGACCGTATGCATATGCATACAGCATACATGCATGTACTGGACTCGGGATCTGACTGAGTTTGGATCTCAGTACGGGAAGCCGGCGTTCGGTTGATGGAGCCCCTGCTGCACTGTCTCCTTCCCGGCAGGGAACTCCGGAGGCGGCAGCATCACATTAAGCCATTGGTCTATCTACATGTCTAGCCCTGCGTCGAACCCCGGCGGCTTAGGCATCGTCATCTGCATATGCTCCATATCCATCCCGGCGGCCAACCCTGGCGGCGAAGGCGTCTCCTGCAAATCCATCCCGGCGGCGACCACCTGAGACGGAGGCAGCGCCGCCATCACCATCTGCTGCATATCCATCGCGGCCTCGAACTCCTGCTCCTGTGGCGAAGGCAGCAGAAACCAGGGCCGGCCCTGGGCCATGGCGAAGAGTGCGACCGCCTAGGGCCCAGCCCGAGCAGGGGCCCATATCCTGTAATGTATGTGTACTACAGGATGTAGAAGGAAAAAAGAAGAAGCAGCGATGGCAGCAGGCCCAGCCATTCTGTTACGCGCACGTTGCTCTTCCTGAGAACGCCGCTGTCACCTCTCGTTTCTTCTCCCAGTCTCCTTTCTTCAATAGTTTAACTTTTCCCCAATTAATTGACCCAAGTTCCCAAAGACTGGCGCTACAAACAATGCTAGCCAATGGATTGTTTCATTGTATTATTAGTCCTTCATCATTTGATGGGTTCCTCAATCCTGATTCTTCCATCTTTTAAGTACTCTGTGGCGACAAAGCCTCGATGGGCATCAGCGAGGACTAACGCGGCGAACAAGCCACACACCACCCCGATGCTCGAGGCGTTGAGGGCAGCGCAGGCCGCAGCGTGTTCCAGCGACCGGTGAGAAGCTGGCCGTGGCCGTCGGGGCTGTGGCGAGGCGAGGGGCCAAACTGTGAAGTTTCTGAGTTTTAGACTGCACGTAGAAACTGGAACTCCATCCCGTCGTTGGCGGTGCCGCTGCTGCTACCGAACTCGAAGGTGCTGCCACCGAAGATATGGGGCGGCGACAGCGGGCCCACCTCCGCCATGTGGCTCATGTGGGAGTGCATCGCCTTGAGGAGAACCTGGTTGGCGCGATCGGAGACGACGCCCTTCACCTGCATCAGCACCGCAAAGAAGGTCGCCATGTCCTTGTCCCTAGGGCTGGACGTACGAACGGGCTTTTTAGCTCGGCTCGAAGCTCATTCTAGCTTGGCCCGACTGGGCTCAGCCCGTCAAGTGAAAAGGACGAGCCGAGCTGGAAATATAGGCCCGTTCCGCGACCGAGCCGAGCCTGTTTTTGCTCGGTCCAGCTCGGTGGCCCGTTTCGTAACACAATCAAATTTTAAGATTCCACAGCCAGCGCTACACAAGCAGGCTAAGCCCAATACGAAGTGAACGCCTTTTCCCTGACCTACACGAGCAGCATGCACCCATGCACCACATCCTGCACTGTCACGGCCCCTGACATGGCGACCCCACCGACTGCAACCAAGACAGCTCCTGTTGGGCTGGAACGACCTCGCCGACAGCCCAAGCCCAACAGTCGCTTCCCGGCCCAAGTGTGGGATACCACGGGCAGGGTTAAAGGGAGACCGAGCCCTCCTGCGTGAGGTGGCGATTAACTAGTTGTATCTGGCGGCGGCTACCTTCCCGATCCCCTTCTTTCCCTCTCAGGAACCCTAGCTCTCGATCGATTCTGTACCAAATCCTGTATCTGTGCGGAAATTGACTAGCGGGAGCGTAACAATTGGCATCAGAGCCACTCCGATCCACCCACAAAAATTCTCCACTCCCGAATCTGGCCGGGCGTTTCCCCTCCATCATCCAAACCCGTCGGGGCAAGGCGACCGCCATGGACGACCACACCAAGGCGCTGGCGGACCTCATCACGGCCATCACCGCGCTCACCACCAAGATCGACGCTCTCCAGCCCGTGGTGCTCGAGCTGCAAGGTTGGAAGCCCGTCGTCGAGAGATCCATGGAGGAGCTGCGACAGGAGGTTGGCAGCCTCCGCACTCAGCTCGCCGACAAGGCCCCGCCGGTGGACAAGGCCAAGGAAGCGGCGCCGACCCAGGTCCGCCTCGCGGATCTGCCGCCCCTGCTTCCCCTACTGGTGGAAGCGCCACGGCCGCAACACGGCGGTGTCCCCGATCTCGGGCCACAGAGCCACGGCGTCACAACAGATCTTCGGGGGAAATCGTCGGGGGAACCATACACCCCGCGATTGCCTCCGGCCACTGGTACGTTCGACTCCTATCATCAAGGGGAGCACTCGTTCTCAGGGGACCGGGGTTATCATAGCCTACCACCACCGCCGCGTTTCGATTTTCCGATTTTCGACGGTACTAGCCCGAAGGCTTGGCGCCTCAAGTGCGAAGCCTACTTTCGGGTATGCACGATCAGTCCGGACGCGTGGGTTAGTTGTGCTGCCATGTACTTCACCGAGGGGGCGCTCACCTGGCTGCAATCCTCGCAAGCGCACCTCCACTACCCAGATTGGGGTGAATTTGCCGCTGCCATTTGCACCCAATTTGGGCGAGAAGAATTTCAAAATCTTCTCCGTCAGTTCAATAGGCTTAAGCAAACTGGGACAGTGGCTGAATATGCTGAGCAATTCACGCAAATTATGCATCAACTCTTAGTTCACCACACCTCTTGGGATCCCGCTTTCTTTGTTACTCAGTTTATAGATGGGTTACAGCGCGATATCCGCGCGGCTGTTGTTTTACATCGCCCAAAAACACTGGATACTGCTGTGGATCTTGCATGTTTGCAGGAGGATGTGGTGGAGACATTCAGGCGAGAGGACAGGCGGCATTCCTTTCCGCCCACGCTGCCGGGGAGCAGCCGTATGGTGCCCCGCACGGCTCTTCCTTTGCCGCTGCCCCCAGCACGACCGAGCGCACCTCCGCCCGAGGCGCGCCAAGAGGATCGTCGCGCCTCCGACAACACCAGGCCGGCGACAAGCGACGACAAGCTGGCAGCTCTTCGTGCCTATCGACGCGTCAAGGGTCTCTGCTTCACGTGCGGTGAACGGTGGGGGCGCGACCACCGTTGTGCACCCACGGTGCAGCTTCATGTAGTGGAGGAGCTCCTGGAAATGTTTCAAGCTCAGACTACAGACAGTACAACCGAGGAATCCACTGCGGCCGAGGCTGATTGCTGCGTGTTGTCTAAAGAAGCCCTGGAAGGTGCTGAATCAGCCACAACCATGCGGCTCCATGGCTAGGTTCAGAAGCGAGAAGTGCTCATGCTCGTGGATTCTGGATCATCGCACAGTTTCGTCAGCTCGGAGTTGGCAGCACAATTGCAAGGTGTTCGGCAAGCTCGTCATCCTTTGTCAGTGCGAGTTGCCAATGGGGGAGTGCTTCGCTGTGAACAGGAGATACCTGCCTGTTCTTGGCGCTCCCAAGGGGTTCAGTTTTCTACAGATCTCAAGGTCCTGCCACTGGGGTGTTATGATGTGATCTTAGGCATCGATTGGCTCGCGCGTCACAGCCCCATGAAGGTTCATTGGCTTGAGAAAACCATGGATTTCGAATATGAAGGCAAACAAGTTCACCTCAGCGGTGCTCAAGCGGATGTCACTCAGTGTCAGCAGATCGCGGGCCGCGAACTGCGTGAACTCCTGGATCAGAAGGCCGTGACCCGAGTGGTGCAACTCTGTGCTCTCACCGGCGACATGGAAACACCACCTATTCCACCCGAAGTTGCTGAACTCTTGGAACAATATGCGGTGCTTTTTGAGGAACCCAATAGCCTGCCTCCTCAACGCTCGTTCGACCACGCCATTCCACTGGTGCCTGGAGCTCGGCCAGTTAACCTCAGACCATACAGGCACAACCCAGCGCAGAAGGACAAAGTGGAACGTCAAGTCTCAGAAATGCTCGCCCAGGGGATAATCCAAGCTAGCTCCAGCCCGTTCGCATCTCCGGTTCTTTTGGTGTAGAAAAAGGACCTTACCTGGCGATTTTGTGTAGACTATCGGCATCTCAATGCAGTCACTGTCAAGAATCGCTACCCTCTGCATGTGATTGAAGAACTTCTTGACGAGCTAGCAGGGTCACGGTTCTTTACCAGCTTGGGTCTAAGGGCAGGTTACCACCAGATTCGCATGCAACCGGAGGATGAGCATAAAACAACGTTTAAAACCCACCACGGGCACTTTGAATTCAAAGTAATGCCGTACGGTGTCACAGGGGGTCCGTCAACTTTCCAAGGGGGCATGCACATTGTGTTACACCCACTGGTTCGTCATGGGGTGCTGGTCTTTATCGACGATATTCTGGTGCACAGTCGTGACATGGACACTCATGTGCATCTTCTTCGTCAAGTGTTCCAACGCCTACAAGAACACGGCCTGAAAGTGAAGCGTAGCAAGTGTTTTTTTGCCCGTACACAACTCAGATATTTGGGGCATGAAATCAGCGCCGAGGGTGTCCGAACTGACCAAAGGAACATCACTGCAGTGCAGCAATGGCCCGTACCAACCAATGTCAAAGAAGTTCGTGGGTTTCTGGGCCTTGCGGGTTATTACCGCAAGTTCGTCCGAGGCTTCGCAGTCACCAGTCGCCCACTGACCGATCTGCTCAAGAAAGGGGTAGTTTTTCGCTGGACAGAGCTGGAGGATGGCGCCTTTCGCGCTCTGCAGCATGCCTTGGTCACTGCCCCAGTGCTGGCACTACCTGATTTCACGAAGACCTTCGAGCTCGAGACCGATGCTTCGGACTTGGGAATTGGCGCAGTTCTCTCCCAGGACAAGCACCCGATCGCGTTTCTCAGTCATGCGTTAGGCCCGCGCAACAGACAGCTATCCACCTATGAGAAGGAAGGATTGGCCATTCTTATGGCCGTGGACCATTGGCGTGCATACCTGCAAAACGATGAGTTCATTATTCACACGGACCAGCGCAGCCTCATCCATCTCGAAGATCAGCGGTTGGCCACGCCATGGCAGCAGAAGATCATGGCCAAGCTGCTCGGGTTACGTTACCGCATCGTCTACAAGAAGGGCATCGACAACCGAGCTGCTGATGCTTTGTCTCGCAAACCATGGCCACCCCAAGGCGACCTCGCAGCCATCACCACCGCAGTACCGGCGTGGCTGGAAGCTGTTCAGCAAGGATACGTGGAGGATCCAACAGCACAGAAGCTTCTCACACGCCTGGCGACCTCGACAGGTGATCTGGATGGGTTTCATTTGCAGAATGGAATCATCAAGCAACACGGGCGAATTTGGCTTGGCGACAACGTGGAGTTGCAGAAGCAAGTGTTGTCTGCCTTGCATGCTGGAGCAATCGGAGGCCACTCGGGGTTCAATGCCATATACTGCCGGGTGCGCCGGCTATTCACTTGGCCAGGCCTTAAGCACCATGTCAAGATCTTTGTGGAAGCGTGCCAAATTTGCAAGCAAGCAAAACCGGAGCGGGTGCGATATCCCGGGCTACTCGAGCCGCTACCAGTACCAACCCAAGCGTGGCAACTCATCACTATGGACTTCGTGGAGGGCTTGCCTCGTTCCTATGGATGAAATTCCATCCTTGTCGTCGTGGATAAATTCTCACGGTATGCCCATTTCATAGCCCTGCCGCACCCTTTCACTGCGTTCCAAGTGGCTCAGGCCTTCGTTGCTAACATTTACAAATTGCATGGCCTGCCGGAGTCAATCATCTCGGATCGCGACCCGATCTTCACAAGCACCCTCTGGAAGGAGTTGTTTCGGCTTACGCACACCCAGCTCCGCATGAGTACAGCACGACACCCGCAGACGGACGGGCAAACAGAGCGGGTCAATCAGTGCCTGGAGACATTCCTTCGTTGTTTCGTCAATGCATGCCCAACCAAATGGTGCGTCTGGCTTCCACTAGCGGAGTTCTGGTACAATACTTCGCCGCACTCGGCCCTGGGTACGTCTCCTTTTGAGGTCCTCTATGGCCATGCCCCTCGTCATTTCGGCATCGTCGATCTGGTGGCATGTACTTCTCCAGACCTGGCAGACTGGCTTCAAGACAGGGCGCAGATGGCGGCACTCATCCACCAACATCTGTTGCATGCACGACAGCAGATGAAGGACTCAGCAGACAAGCGCCGCTCTGATCGCACCTTTGCTGTTGACGACTGGGTTTTCCTCAAATTGCAACCCTACGTGCAGCGTTCGGTGGCCACCCGTACTAATCAAAAGTTGGCATTTCGCTACTTCGGCCCGTACCAGGTTGTCCAGCGCATTGGTGCCGTCGCATACAAGCTTCGCCTACCGGAGTCCAGCACCGTGCATCCAGTCTTCCACGTCTCCCAGCTCCGTCAAGCGCTACCGCCCACGGAGCAGGCGCAAGTTCAACTGCCAGCAGCAGCGGCTTCAAGTCCGGTGCCAGAAGAGATCCTGCAGGACCGTCAAGTCCAGCGGGGCGGCACTTAGGTACCACAGGTCCTGGTACGGTGGACAGATCAACCATCTGAACTTGCAACTTGGGAAGATCGCATGGAGCTGCTGCAACACTTTTCGAGGGCGCCAGCTTGGGGACAAGCTGTGTCTCATGGAGGGGGGGATGTCACGGCCCCTGACATGGCGACCCCACCGACTGCAACCAAGACAGCTCCTGTTGGGCTGGAACGACCTCGCCGACAGCCCAAGCCCAACAGTCGCTTCCCGGCCCAAGTGTGGGATACCACGGGCAGGGTTAAAGGGAGACCGAGCCCTCCTGCGTGAGGTGGCGATTAACTAGTTGTATCTGGCGGCGGCTACCTTCCCGATCCCCTTCTTTCCCTCTCAGGAACCCTAGCTCTCGATCGATTCTGTACCAAATCCTGTATCCGTGCGGAAATTGACTAGCGGGAGCGTAACATGCACCATCCCCGCCGCCGCCGCCGCCGCACACATCGGTCGCTATCAGTCGCTCCCAGCCTCCCTCCTTACAATCTCTTCTTCTTTCCAACGCCATCCATTGATCTGCCATTCTCTTTCCAAGTAAGAAAAGGAGGGGGTGACGTTGCGGCGGCGCTGGGCAACATGCCGCAGGGGCAGGACAACGCGACCCCGCTGGACGCTGCGCCCACGCATGCCATCGTCGACACGCACGCACGCAGGCATGATATCGCCACCGAGCGCACGCACGCACGCCGGTGCTCGCGCGCTACCCATCCTCGTCCTTCTCTGCTCCTAGTCCTCCCCAACGTCGGCCGTTGCTTCCCCGCCTTATCCTCAAAGCCGCACCGCCACTTCCATGCCGCCACACTGCCCACGTCGCTCGCCGTCCCGTCACGCACACACCATGCTCTGCTCTGGCTCGCCGCTCGCCACTCATGCACACAGCAGTACCGCATGCACCAAGACTCCTCTGTCCACTCACGAGCCGCTCGGGCTGGACCGAGTCAGTGCAAAAACGAGCCGAGCCACCCAAATGCAGCTCGTTGGTTTCACGAGCCTAGCCGACAGGGCCGAGCCGGCAAAATCCAAGGCCCTGTGCCAAACTCGAAAATGGGCCTTACCTCACCAAATCCTTGATTTTATTTTGTTTCTTTCTACGCTTTTGGTAACCAGATTCATGTTTTCTAATCGAAGACATGACTTGGATCATGCAATACGAGACGCTTAATAGATGAAAAAATTAATAGCTAGAAGATTTTTGCAGAACTAAATAGGGGATGTAAATCGCAACTCACAATCAAGGCCTCACGTGATCGCCGGTTATCAAAGCGACGACCCTTAAGAAATTGGAGATCGGAAGATGGCTTGAACCTTCCATTCCTTCATGTCCTCCCTGCCGCGCTGCCGTTCGTGGTCCTGCTCTCCTGGAGGAGACCGAAGAATGGATATAACCTACTATTTAGCTTAACTCGACCGCCGGAGGAGAAAATCAAGAGATTGGCTTTGTTTGTCTCAATGGATCGCTGGATTTTTTTTCTTAGGCAAATCGATCACTTTTTTTGAGAGAAGGCAGATCGATCGCTGGAAGATCGATCGCTGGATGAGGCGCACGTCCCAATCGGGGCCTGTTTCACCCAGAGGAAAGACGGAAGGAGGCCCGTGTACAAAGGATAAAAGACCCAGCCAATTGGACTTTGCCTAGCCGTGCGTACAAAATCTGAGGCCCCTGAAAACTGGGCCCCTGTGCCGGCGCACAGGTTGCACCCCCATGGGCTCGGGCCTGCTAGCCGAGCCAAGCCGCTCCAGAGCAAGCTAAACTGTGGCTCGGACCTAACTCGGCTCGGCTCGGCTCGTGTCCAGCCCTACTTGTCCCCCATGTCGCCCATGATTCGGGTCGAACCAAGCCTCTATATGGTCCCCCGCAGAACGCTATTTCGCCATGGCCTTGTCCGTGCGCCCGGTCCAGCTTTTCGAGCTTCTTATCTTCGCCGGCAGCGCCCTCCCCCGCGCCCTTCCCAGCATCCTCCCCCGCCAGCAAGCGGTCGTCGGCAGCGCCCTCCTCCCTCGCGCCAGCCCCAGCAGCCTCCCCCGCCAGGAAGCGTTCCACGACGGAGTCGACCGAGGGATGGCCGAAGGAGATGGCCCTGCAGCGGGGAGAGAAGGCGAGGGCGGCCACCTGGGCGCCGGTCAAGACCGACAGATCGGTGGCCTTTGTGAAGAACCCCACGCGGCGCTTGGAGTAGCAGACGTACCGGGCATCCTCCTGCTCGATCCGGCCGATACCGGTCTTCTTCGGGCCGCTGCCACCTCTCCGGTTGGGCGGCGCCATTGCTCGCTTGCTCGGTGGCTAGCCTCAAAGAAAGGGAAGAAGAGGAGTGGTTGTGGGTGTGGCTTCGTCTCGGGGTCGGGGGGGGTGGGGGGGTTATATAGATATGATTGGGTATGCGCTGAGTTGTATACATTAAACTCACGCGTCAAAGGATAACTACGTACAACGTATTATTTAGAAGGGAAACGTTTCGAGCCGGCAGACCGGCCGAACTTTCCGCCGGTTTCGTACGCCACGCTGGCGCTCGCGCCCACGAAAACAAACGTTCCCCTCGACCAAGTGTACATGGGCGGGCCCGCGCACGAAACTGCTTTTCTCCTTTCCTCTTTTCTTCAACCCCCAGCCGGCGACGAAGTGCTACCACCGGCCGGCGAGATGTTGCATCATTGCTCTACCGGACGGCGAGGAGCACAAGAAGGGCGTGAGGCGGAGCTCGCCGCCGTCGGCCTCCATCCCACGCGCCAGATCCTCGACGGCCTCGTCCACGGCCGGGAGCTACTGCTCCATCCCCTGCCCGCGCGGCCACCATGACCGCCGCCGCGACGCACATTTTGCTCGGAAATGAGCCGGTGAGCCTAGTAGATGTGGAGCGGCCACGGTGGAGCCTTGCATGATGGTTTGATACGAGCGACTGCTATTTGGGGAGTGCACGCGATGCTGCTGTTCTGCCGCCCATGGCCGGTGCTGCCAAGGGCGCCATATGCCGGCGAACTAGCAGAAGCCGACGTGCTGCGCGGGAATGCTTCAACCGGCTACGACGAAGCTGTTAACGGCACTGGTCGAAGCTGCAACCAGAGACATAAATTGCTACATGCGCCATTATTTCTGCAGGGACAAGATAAAACAGGTGTTACAACCGGTGCACATAGGAGCTACAACCGTCAAAGCCAAATGCTACGACCGGTGACAATTTTGCTGGAACTAGAGAGAGAATGAGTTTCGATGGACATGCATCAGAGCTGCAACAAGTACTGAAAAATGCTACATCCGGCAATCAAAAAAGCTACATCCGGCTTTAGAAAAAGCTTCAACTAGATATGGGGTAGCTCGAGGTCGGCCACCGCGCAGCGCAAAAAGCTGCAACCGGTGACGAGAAAAGCTACAACCCGCTTCTAGAAAAGCTTCAAACAGAAAACGGCTAACTAGTAACGGCGGCCGGCGAAGATGAAGCTGTGTGGCCATGCTACAATGGGCGCATGGCGAGCTACGACACGGCCGGTGGTGATGCTGGAACCATCACCTGAATATGCTACATTGTTTTTGTGTTGGAACCGGCATTTTTCTTTTTGCTACGACCGTGTGTGGTTTTTTGCTACTAACGTCCACAATTTCTACTACATCCATTTTCTCACGAAGGCCAGATGCCGGTGGTGGGTTTCTGTGAATTCCTGCGGTGAGATCCAGCA
>NC_041384.1:763687915-763708579 GCF_002162155.2 Triticum dicoccoides | reverse complement strand
GGTCGTCGACGAGCTGCTACGGGCTCGCGGCGGGCTGCAACCTCGACTGGCTGTAACCATGGCCGCACGTTGCTGCATCCATGGAGGTTTCAGAAACACACGAAGACGACATAGGTGAGGGGCGGGCGACCAGCGACGAGGGCGGCGACCGTCGGCGACCGACGGCGAGGGCGACCGGTGGTGAGGAGGCGAGGCGAGGTGGTCGGCGCGTGCTGGGGCGTCGACGCACGAGGGGGCCGTCCTTTTCCCGTGCGGGAGGTCGAAGAAGGAGATGAGGGAAGGAATGGATCTGACGGTGCAGGGGACCAGATCTGACGGCTGGGGCTGGACCGGCCCAACTGTTGGGCCAGTGCACCGGCGCAGATCACTGCCCTATTTAGAAACTATTCATTCGCACCCCAAAAGAAAGCGTTCCTTCTTTTTTTTTTCGTATGCGATTTTTTTTTGTATGTGATTTGGTTTGCACTAAGCTGAATCGATCGGGACGTGACCCCAAAGTATTGTTGGACGCACAAAAGCAAGTGCTCCTTTTTTTCCTTCTTTGAGGATTAAAAGCAAGCGTGCCTTCGTCCGGAATTACTTGTCATAGATATGGATGTATCTACATGTATTTTAGTTTTAGATATATCCCTTCCGATTCATTTTTGTGACAAGTAATTCGGGAAGGAGAAAGTAGTAGAAATAATGTATTTTTTTCTTGGGTATACATTTGATACAACATATGGAATATATATCCGTGCCTCGAATCACCTTCACAATGGCATACCTACACCACCCGGTGGTACCATCTCGCGCGCACAACATCAATAACCATCATTTCTACATTAGCATGAAATTCTCCAATTAATAATTTCATTCTCGTCTGGGTGAACACTTTCAATTATATTAAAACAATATTGCATTATGTTTAGCAGAGTGTATGTTTGGCTATGTGAAAACAAACCGAGGTGATGAAGCACTTATTTATATTGTTATAAATGGAGCATATATATGAACAACGAGATTGCATATAGGCATCCAGATATGTCGATGGGTCGTCAGCTAAATGCATGATGCATATAACTAGACATGGATAAAAGATCACTTCAATGGATCCTGCGCTATCTGACACAGTGTACAACCCCAAGAAGAATGCAATTGATTTCATGGAGGTGGACCGGAACTCCCGTAAGCATTTGAACCTGGATCCAATGGCGAATGGTGCAGCCGGGGTTCCTGTTGGTCTTCTTGCTAATACGGATGGAAAAGGAGGTGACCTTGCTGTCGAGGAGCTGTCAACTAGTTCTAATGGTAAACGCACCAAGACGGACAAGAGTGGAGACAATGACAATTTATCTGGGGACTCCCGGGATGGGAGCCGCATGACCCAATGAGTCTACTATGTTGGAACTGCCGGGGGGTGGAGAACCGCCGGACAGTTCGTGAGGTGTTGGCCCTTGCAATAACCAACATCCCCAAGTTTCTCTTTCTATGTGAGACAAGGAAAACTAAAGAGAAGATGGAGAAGCTTAAATGAAGGCTGGGCTTAAAGGGTTTCTGTGGTGTTAGTAGTAAGGGAAGAAGTGGTGGTTTGGCCCTTTTTTGGGACGAATCGTTAATGGTGACTGTATTGGATAGTTGTGCACGCTACATTGATGTGCAGGTGACGGACAATGGTACTGATGTTAGCTGGCGAGATACCTTTGCGTGTACGGCGAACCACGGCCGGAAAATTGTCATTTAATGTGGGATCATCTCTCTCAATTACGTGCTATCTCCCAAGGTCTGTGGTTTGTTTGTTGAGACTTCAATGAGGCTATGTGGCAGCATGAACATCTTTCACGCTGGACGAGATCAGAAAATCAAATGTTGGCATTCCGGGATTGCTTGGAAGTATGTCAATTGGAGGATCTTGGGTTCTCTGGATTTCCCTATACATATGGTAATGCTCAACCACTCAACCCAGTGATAGAAATGTCCAGGTGAGGCTAGACCGGGTGGTTCCAAGACGGGGCGTGGCGTGATTAATTTCCGTTGGCCAAGGTGGTTCACCTAGCCTCGCCATGCTCAGAACATTGTCCGGTCTGTCGTGGAATTGTCACGGTAGATGTCCTAGTGTGAGGACTTAGTCGTGGAGCCATCGCAATAAGGTTAGCTTAAAGGGGTTAATCAGGACAAATGACACGAGGAGTTTATACCGGTTTGGCCCCTTACGGTGAAGGTAAAAGCCTAGTCCAGTTGTATGTGGTATTGCTAGGGTTTCGATGAGCAGGGACCGAATATGCTTGACCCGGCTCTTGATCTGTTGTTTCTTGTCCTAAGCAGCCGCTAGGTCGTCCCCTTATATACACGGGTTGACGCCCTGCGGCCCTTAGAGTCCCGGCCGGATTATACAACGTATCCGGCTCAGTGACCTTTCTCATATGCCTTACAATACAAGCTTACATACATGACGGTTTACAATCATGGGCCTTAAGCCGCTTTCGGGTCTGGGCCCTCTACCAAGGCTATCTATGAACCGCCATATGATCTTGGGCTTCATTTGAGATGGATCGTCATAGGGATGACCCGGCCCCTCCTGGGCGGGTCACACCTAATAGTTATATCCCCAACATTAGGCCCCAGGTTGATTTGAACTTGTTCATGTCAATCTTCAAGACTTAAAAAATCCCTTCATATCCTCTGCAAAAACCTTGTAACCCTCCATGACGTCATCTCCAAGAATTTCGGAAACCCGCCATGATGTTATCTTTAATGGATCTTTATCTTAATGTCTTTCTGAAAATCGAGGCATCCAATTAGTTGGATAACCATCATTTGGCCTCCTCGTCTTTCGCGCCTGCCTGTTTCCTTGACTCCTTATAAATAGGACCAGAAGGTCATCTTTCCATTCCTCTCCTTCACCTTTCTTCCTCCTTGCAACACATCGTCGCACACGAACCTTGCCGCCGTCGACCTCCGTCCTCACCCTCAACTTCGGCTGCTGCATCACCCTGAGTAAACCAGAAAACAACGGCACCACTCCGCTGTTCTAACAGCATCAGTAAGTCTTCCTTCCTGCTTCACAGATCTGTCATTAGGTTTTGTCGGTGTTCATCAGTGTTCGTCAGTCTTCGTCATCGTCCTTCTTTCTCTTTGTTTAGATCCATACGTTAGATCCAAAAACCATAGGAAACTTGCACGGTAGTAGTTTTAGCACTTGTTTTAACACTAGAATATATCCCCACCACGACATATCTACTCTAAGGCACCTTTGCTTTTCCACTATCACGAATTTATTTCCTTTTTTCTGAACAGCGGTAGATCCAAATTTGTAATCTCAATCTGCGAAATCTGTTTGTCAAAATACTTAGCAAATTTTGTTTTCCGCAACTCTTGAATATCTTAGTCATGGCGGCTTACTCTGCCAGCTTATCTTTACTTCACATATCAATAGCCCTTGCTTAAGCCGCCATTATAAACATGTACTGTAATTGTTAACTTGCAATCCCACCAACTGACTTGAGCCGACAAATTATCTCCTTTTAGATTGTCCTTTCATCATGCCGCCGAAGACGGTGACCACTTGTAACTGGGTTCCTTCCACAGTCATCGAGAGCACTTTGAAGGATTTTGTCACTGTTAGATATTTACCAGAGAAAAGTGTCATGCATTATCATGCTCCTGACCCGGCTGAAGAGAGACCTTAGCCAAAGGACGGTGAAATTATTGTCTTCACTGATCATATGACCCGGGGCTTCTCACCGCCCGGCTCGAAATTCTTTGGGGATGTTCTGCACTTTTTCAAACTTCATCCGCAAGATATCGGACCCAATTCCATATCAAACATCTGTAACTTCCAAGTTTTTTGTGAGGTATACCATCAACAAGAACCTAGTGTTGAGCTCTTCAGTGAATACTTCTACCTGAACCGCCAGAACGAGTATACCAATGGTCCCAGCCTGGAACTTGGCGGGATTTCAATTCAACGCAGACGAGATGCCATCTTCCCTCAAGTAGTCCTGCCAAGCCATCCCAAGGACTGGAATGAAACATGGTTCTACTATAAAGATATCTCGCCATCTGATGAAAATTTGATGCCGGGTTATCGTGCTGAGCGTCTCGACGCCAAATACCAACTCCTTGATAAACTTACCCCTGCCGAACGCAAGAAACTTGTCCCTACAATCAGAAGAGTTCAAGCCTTGCTAGGAAATGGCTTAACCGAAGTCGACCTAATCAACTGCTGGGTCGCATGGCGGATCATACCTTTAAGCCGCCGACCCAGCTTGATGTATTCATACACCGGCAGAACTGATGACCCCTTACGTCATAGCTCTCTGCGTCTGACTGAAGTGGCCATCGTTGAGATGGCAACCACGCTTGTCAATAGCAAATATGAAGACTGCAGTTCAGTGGGTTTGAACCCTTTCTGCTGTTGGGGATCGTAGCACGAATTTAAAATTTTCTACGCATCACCAAGATCAATCTATGGTGTCATCTAGCAATGAGGGGAAGAGGAGTGCATCTACATATCCTTGTAGATCGCGAGCGGAAGCGTTCAAGAGAACGGGGTTGATAGAGTCGTACTCGTCGTGATCCAAATCGCCCATGACAGAGCGCCGAACGGACGGCACCTCCGCGTTCAACACACATACGGTTGGGAGAGACGTCTCCTCCTTCTTGATCCAGCAAGGGAAGGAGAGGTTGATGGAGATCCAGCAGCACGACGGCGTGGTGGTGGAAGCAGCGGGATCCCGGCAGGGCTTCGCCAAGCGCAAACGGGGAGGAAGAGGTGTCACGGGTGGGAGGGAGGCTCCAGGGACTTGGGTTCGGCTGCCCTCCCTCCCCTCCACTATATATAGGGGGCCTGGGGGGCGCCGGCCCCTAGAGATCCCATCTAATGGGGGGGGGCGACGGCCTAGGGGGTGGCTTGGCCCCCAAGCCAAGTGGAGGCGCCCCCACCCCCTTAGGGTTTCCAACCCTAGGCGCAAGGGAGGCCCAAGGGGGGCGCACCAGCCCACCAGGGGCGGGTTCCCTTCCCACTTCAGCCCATGGGGCCCTTCGGGATAGGTGGCCCCACCCGGTGGACCCCCGGGACCCTTCCGGTGGTCCCGGTACAATACCGGTGACCCCCGAAACTTTCCCGGCGGCCGAAACTGGACTTCCTATATATAAAATCTTTATCTCCCGACCATTCCGGAACTCCTCGTGACGTCCGGGATCTCATCTGGGACTCCGAACAACTTTCGGGTTACCGCATACTAATATCTCAACAACCCTAGCATCACCGAACCTTAAGTGTGTAGACCCTACGGGTTCGAGAACCATGTAGACATGACCGAGATAACTCTCCGGCCAATAACCAACAGCGGGATCTGGATACCCATGTTGGCTCCCACATGTTCCACGATGATCTCATCGGATGAACCACGATGTCATGGATTCAATCAATCCCACATTCAATTCCCTTTGTTAATCGGTACGTTACTTGCCCGAGATTCGATCGTCGGTATCCCAATACCTCGTTCAATATCGTTACCAGCAAGTCACTTTACTCGTTCCGTAACACATCATCCCATGACCAACTCTTAGTCACAATGAGCTCATTACGATGATGTCTTACCGAGTGGGCCCAGAGATACCTCTCCATCATACGGAGTGACAAATCCCAATCTCGATTCGTGCCAGCCCAACAGACACTTTCGGAGATACCCGTAGTGCACCTTTATAGTCACCCAGTTACGTTGTGACGTTTGGCACACCCAAACTAATCCTACAGTATCCGGGAGTTGCACAATCTCATGGTCTAAGGAAAGGATACTTGACATTAGAAAAGCTCTAGCAGACGAACTACACGATCTTGTGCTATGCTTAGGATTGGGTCTTGTCCATCACATCATTCTCCTAATGATGTGATCCCGTTATCAATGACATCTAATGTCCATAGTGAGGAAACCATGACTATCTTTTGATCAATGAGCTAGTCAACTAGAGGGTCACTAGGGACATGTTGTGGTCTATGTATTCAGACATGTATTACGATTTCCGGATAACACAATTATAGCATGAACAATAGACAATTATCATGAACAAGGAAATATAATAATAACTATTTTATTATTGCCTCTAGGGCATATTTCCAACAGTCTCCCACTTGCACTAGAGTCAATAATCTAGTTACATTATGATGAATCGAACACCCATAGAGTTCTGGTGTTGATCATGTTTTGCTCGAGGAAGAGGTTTAGTCAATGGATCTATGACATTTAGGTCCATATGCACTTTACAAATATCTATGTCTCCATTTTGAACATTTTCTCGAATGGAGTTGAAGCGACGCTTGATATGACTGGTCTTCCTGTGAAACCTGGGCTCCTTGGCAGGGGCAATAGCTCCAGTGTTGTCACAAAAGAGAGTCATCGGGCCCGACGCATTGGGAATAACTCCTAGGTCGGTAATGAACTCCTTCACCCAGATTGCTTCTTGTGCTGCCTCCGAGGCTACCATGTACTCCGCTTCACATGTAGATCCTGCCACGACGCTTTGCTTGCAACTGCACCAGCTGACTGCCCCACCATTCAAAATATACACGTATCCGGTTTGTGACTTAGAGTCATCCAGATCTTTGTCGAAGCTAGCATCGACGTAACCCTTTACGACGAGCTCTTCGTCACCTCATAGACGAGAAACATATCCTTAGTCCTTTTCAGGTACTTCAGGATATTCTTAACCGTTGTCCAGTGTTTCATGCCAGGATTACTTTGGTACCTTCCTACCAAACTTACGGCAAGGTTTACATCAGGTCTGGTACACAGCATGGCATACATAATAGACCCTATGGCTGAGGCATAGGGGACGACACTCATCTTTTCTCCATCTTCTGCCGTGGTCGGGCATTGAGCCGTGCTCAATCTCAAACCTTGCAATATAGGCAAGAACCCCTTCTTGGACTGATCCATATTGAACTTCTTCAATATCTTGTCAAGGTACATACTTTGTGAAAGACCAATGAGGCGTCTCGATCTATCTCTATAGATCTTGATGCCTAATATATAAGCAGCTTCTCCAAGGTCCTTCATTGAAAAACACTTGTTCAAGTAGGCCTTTATGCTTTCCAAGAATTCTATATCATTTCCCATCAATAGTATGTCATCCACATATAATATGAGAAATGCTACAGAGCTCCCACTCACTTTCTTGTAAACACAGGCTTCTCCATAAGTCTGCGTAAACCCAAACGCTTTAATCATATCATCCAATCGAATGTTCCAACTCCGAGATGCTTGCACCAGCCCATAGATTGAGCGTTGGAGCTTGCACACCTTGTCAGCATTCTTAGGATCGAAAAAACCTTCCGGCTGCATCATATACAATTCTTCCTTAAGGAAACCATTAAGGAATGTCGTTTTGACGTCCATTTGCCATATCTCATAATCATAGAATGCGGCAATTGCTAACATGATTCGGACGGACTTCAGCTTCGCTATGGGTGAGAAAGTCTCATCGTAGTCAACCCCTTGAACTTGTCGATAACCCTTAGCGACAAGCCGAGCCTTATAGATGGTCACATTACCATCCACGTCTGTCTTATTCTTAAAGATCCATTTATTTTCTATGGCTCGCCGATCATCGGGCAAGTCAGTCAAAGTCCATACTACGTTTTCATACATGGATCCTATCTCAGATTTCATGGCTTCCAGCCATTTGTCGGAATCTGGGCCCGCCATCGCTTCTTCATAGTTCGAAGGTTCACCATTGTCTAACAACATGATTTCCAAGACAGGTTTGCCGTACCACTCTGGTGCGGAACGTGTCCTTGTGGACCTTCGAACTTCAGTAGCAACTTGATCTGAAGTTCCATGATCATCATCATTAACTTCCTCCCTAGTCGGTGCAGGAACCTCAGGAACATTTTCTTGAGCTGCGCCACTCTCCGGTTCAAGAGGCAATACTTCATCAAGTTCTACTTTCCTCCCACTTACTTCTTTCGAGAGAAACTCTTTCTCTAGAAAGGATCCATTCTTGGCAACAAAGGTCTTGCCTTCGGATCTGAGGTAGAAGGTATACCCAATAGTTTCTTTAGGGTATCCTATGAAGACACATTTTTCCGATTTGGGTTCGAGGTTTTCAGGTTGAAGTTTCTTGACATAAGCATCGCATCCCTAAACTTTCAGAAACGACAGCTTAGATTTCTTGCCAAACCACAATTCATACGGTGTTGTCTCAACGGCTTTCGACGGAGCCCTCTTTAAAGTGACTGCGGAAGTCTCTATAGCATAACCCCAAAATGATAGCGGTAGATCGGTTAGAGACATCATAGATCGTACCATATCCAATAGGGTGCGATTACGACGTTCGAACACATCATTACACTGAGATAGGGCGTGAGTTGTGAAACTATTCCACATTTCCTTAAGTGCGTGCCAAATTCGTAACTGAAATATTCTCCCCCACAACCTGATCGTAAGAACTTGATTTTCCTGTCATGTTGATTCTCAACCTCACTCTGAAATTCCTTGAACTTTTCAAAGGTCTCAGACGTGTGTTTCATTAAGTAGACATACCCATATCTACTTAAGTCATCAGTGAGGGTGAGGACATAACGATAGCCACCGCGAGCCTCAACGCTCATTGGATCGCACACATCAGTATGTATGATTTCCAATAAGTTGGTTGCTCGCTCTATTGTTCCGGAGAATGGAGTCTTGGTCATTTTGCCCATGAGGCATGATTCGCACGTGTCAAATGATTCATAATCAAGAGACTCCAAAAGTCCATCTGCATGGAGTTTCTTCATGCGTTTGACACTAATGTGACCAAGGCGGCAGTGCCACAAGTATGTGGGACTATCATTATCAACCTTACATCTTTTGGCATTCATACTATGAATATGTGTAACATCACGTTCGAGATTAAATAAGAATAAACCATTGACCAGCGGGGCATGACCATAAAACAAGTCTCTCATATAAATAGAACAACCATTATTCTCATATTTAAATGAGTAGCCATCTTGCATTAAACGAGATCCAGATACAATGTTCATGCTCAAAGCTGGTACTAAATAACAATTATTAAGGTTTAAAACTATTCTCGTAGGTAAATGTAGAGGTAGCGTGCCGACGGTGATCACATCGACCTTGCAACCACTCCCGACGCGCATCGTCACCTTGTCCTTCGCCAGTCTACGTTTATTCCGCAGTTCCTATTTTGAGTTACAAATATGAGCAACTGCACCGGTATCAAATACCCAGGAGCTACTACGAGCGCTGGTTAGGTACACATCAATAACATGTATATCACATATACCTTTGGTATTGCCGGCCTTCTTATCCGCTTGGGGCAGTTCCGCTTCCAGTAATCGTTTCCCTTGCAATAAAAGCACTCAGTCTCAGGCTTGGGTCCATTCTTTGACTTCTTCCCGGCAGCTTGCTTATTGGGCGCGGCAACTCCCTTGCCGTCCTTCTTGAAGTTCTTTTTACCCTTGCATTTCTTGAACTTAGTGGTTTTATTCACCATCAACACTTGATGTTCCTTTTTGATTTCCACCTCCGCTGATTTCAGCATTGTATATACCTCGGGAATGGTCTTTTCCATCCCCTGCATATTGAAGTTCATCACAAAGCTCTTGTATCGAGGTGGGAGCAACTGAAGGATTCTGTCAACCGCCGCATCATCCGGGAGATTAACTCCCAGCTGAGACAAGCGGTTGTGCAACCCAGACATTTTGAGTATGTGCTCGCTGACAGAACTGTTCTCCTCCATCTTACAACTGTAGAACTTGTCGGAGACTTCATATCTCTCGATCCGGGCATGATCTTGGAAAACCATTTTCAGCTCTTGAAACATCTCATATGCTCCGTGTTGCTTAAAACGCTTTTGGAGCCCCGGTTCTAAGCTGTAAAGCATGTCGCACTGAACCAGGGAGTAATCATCACTACGCGTCTGCCAAGCGTTCATAACGTCTTGTTCTGCAGGCAAAACAGGTGCTTCACCTAGCGGTGCATCAAGGACATATGCTTTCCTGGCAGCTATGAGGATAATCCTCAGGTTACGGACCCAGTCCGTGTAGTTGCTGCCATCGTCTTTTAGCTTGGTTTTCTCTAGGAACGCGTTGAAGTTGAGGGCAACATTAGCGTGGGCTATTTGATCTACAAGACATATTGCAAATATTTTTAGACTATGTTCATGATAATTAAGTTCTTATTAAATGAACTCCCACTCAGATAGACATCCCTCTAGTTATCTAAGTGATACATGATCCGAGTCAACTAGGCCGTGTCCGATCATCACGTGAGACGGACTAGTCATCATCGGTGAACATTTTCATATTGAACGTATCTTCTATACGACTCATGTTCGACCTTTCGGTCTTCCGTGCTCCGAGGCCATGTTTGTACATGCTAGGCTCATCAAGTCAACCTAAGTGTATTGAGTGTGTAAATATGGCTTACACCCATTGTATGCGAATGTTAGAACCTATCACACCCGATCATCACGTGGTGCTTCGGAACAACGGACCTTAGCAACGGTGCACAGTTAGGGGGAACACTTTCTTGAAATTATTGCGAGGGATCATCTTATTTATGCTACCGTCGTTCTAAGCAAATAAGATGTAAAACATGATGAACATCACATGCAATCAAATAGTGACATGATATGGCCAATATCATTTTGCTCCTTTTGATCTCCATCTTCGGGGCGCCATGATCATTATCGTCACCGGCATGACACCATGACTTCCATCATCATGATCTCCATCATCGTGTCTTCATGAAGTTGTCTCGCCAACTATTACTTCTACTCCCTCCATCACGGTTTAGAAGGCGCACATGGAAATTCTCTGGGACCTAGGTGGTTATCTATTGGTTGTGGGATGGGCTAAAAAATAGCATTCACACTATGCATGCATATAGAAATAGTATATCGAAGTACTAATTAGCTACTAGAAATAAATGCAATGCGCCCTAAACCTTGTTTATTGTGGAAATGCACGCAAATTTAACTGTGCCTTCTGAACTGTGACGGAGAAAGTACTACTATGGCTAACGTTTAGCAATAAAGTAAAGTAATTACATGACATTTATGTTGACACACAGGTCATAAATAAATATAGACAACTCCTATGGCTCCTGCCGGTTGTCATACTCATCGACATGCAAGTCGTGATTCCTATTACAAGAACATGATCAATCTCATACATCACATATATCATTCATCACATCCTTTTGGCAATATCACATCACACGACACATGCTGCAAAAACAAGTTAGAGGTCCTCTAATTGTTGTTGCAAGTTTTACGTGGCTGCTATAGGTTTCTAGCAAGAACGTTTCTTACCTACGCAAAAAACCACAACGTGATATGCCAATTTCTATTTACCCTTCATAAGGAACCTTTTCATCGAATCCAATCCGACTAAAGTGGGAGAGACAGACACCCGCTAGCCACCTTATGCAACTAGTGCATGTCAGTCGGTGGAACCAGTCTCACGTAAGCGTACGTGTAAGGTCGGTCCGGGCCGCTTCACCCCACGATGCCGCCGAATCAAGATAAGACTAGTAACGGCAAGTAAATTGACAAAATCAACGCCCACAACAACTTGTGTTCTACTCGTGCATAGAAACTACGCATAGACCTAGCTCATGATGCCACTGTTGGGGATCGTAGCACAAATTTAAAATTTTCTATGCATCCCCAAGATCAATCTATGGAGTCATCTAGCAACGAGGGGAAGAGGAGTGCATCTACATACCCTTGTAGATCGCGAGCGGAAGCATTCAAGAGAACAGGGTTGATGGAGTCATACTCGTCGTGATCCAAATCACTGATGACCGAGCGCCGAATGGACGGCACCTCCGCGTTCAACACACGTACGGTTGGGAGAGACGTCTCCTCCTTCTTGATCCAGCAAGGGAATAAGAGGTTGATGGAGATCTAGCAGCACGACGGCGTGGTGGTGGAAGTAGCGGGATCCCGGCAGGGCTTCGCCAAGCGGAAGCGGGGAGGAAGAGGTGTCACGGGAGGGAGGGTGACTCCAGGAACTTGGGTGTGGCTGCCCTCCCTCCCCTCCACTATATATAGGGGGCCTGGGGGGTGCCGGCCCCTAGAGATCACATCTAATGGGGGGCGGCCTAGGGGGTGGCTTGGCCCCCAAGCCAGGTGGAGGCGCCCCCACCCCCTTAGGGTTTCCAACCCTAGGCGCAAGGGAGGCCCAAGAGGGGTGCACCAGCCCACCAGGGGCGGGTTCCCTTCCCACTTCAGCCCATGGGGCCCTTCAGGATAGGTGGCCCCACCCGGTGGACCCCCGGGACCTTTCCGGTAGTCCCGGTACAATACCGGTGACCCCCGAAACTTTCCCGGTGGCCGAAACTGGACTTCCTGTATATAAATCTTTACCTCCGGACCATTCCGGAACTCCTCGGGACGTCTGGGATCTCATCCGGGACTCCGAACAACTTACGGGTTACCGCATACTAATATCTCTACAACCCTAGCGTCACCGAACCTTAAGCGTGTAGACCCTACGGGTTCGGGAACCATGCAGACATGACCGAGACAACTCTCCGGCCAATAACGAACAGCGGGATCTGGATACCCATGTTGGCTCCCATATGTTCCACGATGATCTCATCGGATGAACCACGATGTCGAGGACTCAATCAATCCCGCATTCAATTCCCTTTTTCAATCGGTACGTTATTTACCCGAGATTCGATCGTCGGTATCCCAATACCTCGTTCAATCTCGTTACCGGCAAGGCACTTTACTCGTTCCGTAACACATCATCCCGTGACCAACTCTTAGTCACATTGAGCTCATTACGATGATTTCTTACCGAGTGGGCCTAGAGATACCTCTCCGTCATACAGAGTGAAAAATCCCAATCTCGATTCGTGCCAACCCAACAGACACTTTCGGAGATACCCGTAGTGCACCTTTATAGTCACCCAGTTACGTTGTGACGTTTGGCACACCCAAAGTATTCCTACAGTATCCGGGAGTTGCACAATCTCATGGTCTAAGGAAAGGATACTTGACATTAGAAAAGCTCTAGCAGATGAACTACACGATCTTGTGCTATGCTTAGGATTGGGTCTTGTCCATCACATCATTCTCCTAATGATGTGATCCCGTTATCAATGACATCTAATGTCCATAGTCAGGAAACCATGACTATCTGTTGATTAACGAGCTAGTCAACTAGAGGCTCACTAGGGACATGTTGTGGTCTATGTACACACATGTATTACGATTTCCGGATAACACAGTTATAGCTTGAACAATAGACAATTATCATGAACAAGGAAATATAATAATAACCATTTTATTATTGCCTCTAGGGCATTTTTCCAAAATCTGCAAGCTTAACCCGACGCTAGAGGTAAATGTTTTGACTTTCTTTTTCCCTCAACAGTTAAGTATTGCATGAACTTTAGCATATTATCCTTCCACAGGCTAAATCTGATTTCTGGAAGGCCAAATATGACCATGAGGCTGCCAAAAAGGCTAAAGCTGCTGCGAGAGCCACCAAAAATACCGTTAGGAAGTCTAAGAAGAAACCAACTACCTCTGAATTACTTAAGCTGGATGATACCTCCGAGTCGGAGGTGGCCCTTGACTCTCTTAGCCTATTTTTTAACAACCTTATTGACACTGACTATTACCAGGATGACACGGGGGCCAGCTAGGCTGTCGAAGAAGAGGTAACTATTATTTCCTCCGACTCAGAACCTTTACCAAGGTAGAAACTTCGGTGGGTAACCCGGAAAGTAAGGTTTTCACACCCCTTGGCTTATTTAGATCATCATTTTCTTTTGGAACGATAGCAACATGAGAGCCGCCGCCAGACCCGGACCGGTGGAGATGATGATTTATCCTCCGGCTTACCGAACACTCCTCGGAAACGCCAAAATGAGGTTCTTTTTAACCTTAACCCTTATATTTACAAACAAGTTACTTTTATTACTCACTCAATTTTGATTTCATCCTTGCAGGAGATTTCCCGTTCTTCCTCTAGCGACTCATCACAAACTCAACTGCCGGCTTTCAAGACCGCCACCAGGTAAAGATAATTATCTTTCTTCTGCACCTTTATATCTTTATCATTATACTGACTTACCCAAAATTCTCGTTAGCGGTCAAGGGAAGCCCAAAAAAGCAAAGGTGACAAGACCGGCCAAAGATCCAAAAACTGCTGAACCGGGTCAGCCAACCCTTGTACTGGAACACTCTGAAGCACCGGAAGATCCTGCTGTCAATGCTCGACTGGATTTACCTGAGCCGTCTGTTGACGAAACCATTCTTGATCCATCAACTGTTGAACCGTGAAGCTCAGCTAATCGATCCTGCTGTCACGGCGATGATGTTTTAATTACTGGCACCAGATTCATTGAACCACGGAATCCAACTGTACTAGTGAGACACTCTGCCAAACAGGAAGTCATGGAAAGACGGAAAGTGAGGTTCGATGTCTCCCACTATGTTCAATTGAGTAATAGTAAAGTGCTATCTGGTTATCTCAGTCAAGTGCACTCCAGCCATGATTTAGAAATTGAGATGGTTAAACAGATGCACCAAAAGTATGAGGTACGTTCTCCGGATTATATAAGTTATATATCCTGCCAGCCCCCCAAGTCTTCTGATTATAAACTTGAATGATCTGTAGACTTGAGATGTTTATAAGCTTCTATTCTAGACTTCCTCCAAGTCCAGTTAAAAACTTTAAACCGGATTCTGATGACAGCACAATTTTGCTTCTGTAGTCCCCAAGGGCCGGCTTAATCAGGATGAATGAGCCAGTCCTATTAGTCATTATGTAAGAGACAAAAACTTAACTTCATATCCCTCATGAGTCGGCTGGGTCTGTCAATAGCACACCCGGCTCATCTTTAACAATAAAACAAGCAATATGCATTAGCCTCCAAGTGCCAAGTGGTATTGCATGCAAAGAACTTGGGATTTTTTAGGAAAGAACCATTTCCTTTGAAAAATTTCGCTGATAGACATTAGCCCCCAAGTGCCGAGTGTTTTTGCTTGCAAAGCACTTGGGACTTGTTTTATGTAACCTGCCATGAAACTTAACGAACTTATGTTGTATACATGCTGTGACCACAGAACTGGAAGCTCAATTATCCGAACCCAAGACCCGGCTGGTGGCTCAGGAGACTGAGACAAAGAAGGTTGAATCCAAATTCCAGTTGAGTGTGTCTGAAGCAGAAAAACTGAAGAGCAGCTTTACTGCGGAGAAAGAGGCTTGGGCCAATGAGAAGACTGCCTTGACGCAGCGTGCTGAGAAAGCTGAGGCGGCTCTGGAAGAGGTTACTGCTGAACTCACCGGTTTAAAGAAACATGTGTCTCAGATGGTTTCTGCAATCTTCGGTAAGTCACCTTGTTACTTACTCAAAGTGAGTATTTGTCATCATAATATAAGCCGCCACTTAACCAATTGTGTAAACTTTACAGGTCCCAGGTGTAGTGTAACGCAGCAGAAAACAAAAAAATTCCGACCTACGCACCACCCCAGGACCACTATGGAGACTGCATACATGGTTTGATCTTTTTTGTTACCGACTCGTAGCGCAGCGGAAGTAGAGTCGATGACGAACGGCGGTGCAGATCCCCGCAGGTAGGATTTACAACCTCCCAACCGCGAGGATGTATACCCTCATCCGCCCCATGGACAGCCCTCTGGGAGGCGGTCGGACAGTCCCTCGGATGGTGTCGCGGACAGCCCTTCGGGAGGACCCTCAAAACTCGGACGGTCACTCGGATAGCCCTTCGGGAGGACTCATAGCACTCGGACCGTCACTTGGACAGCCCTTTGGGAGGCACTCTCAAAACAGCCCCTCGGGTAAAAGGATTGAAACTACGACCTCTCTACGGGGTTGCACACATACGGTGTCATCTATCCGGCAGGGCTTCGCCGTCCAGAACTAGTTCCTACCAGAACCCAGACAACCTTTCAGCTCTACGAAACTATTTCGCTGGGAGGGAGAGAGAGCCAGATCATGCATGGCATTTGTATGAGAGCCAGAGTGTGTCTTTAGGCAGCCCCCTCCACCCCTATTTATAGGCCAAGCCCAAGGGTGGCTTCTCCAGGAAGCCAAAGGGGATATTACCAAAAGGCCCTCAAGGTGGCTTCTCCAAGAAGGCAAGCAAAAAGCACTTTCACTATTCACGACGACATTTTTCAGTGTCCGTTCAAACTGAAAATATTTATGTGGGCTCAGAACATTTCCCGTACCCACTAAAATAATTTTCATCGCGTTCCGAACCAATTTCGGTTTAGTGAATTTCATCTGCGAAAAGCAAACAAGAATGCGTTTGCACTATTCATGAAGACAATTTTTCGCGTCCATTAAATCCGAAAATATTTTTGTGGGTCTTAGAAAAATTCCAGTACCCACTAAAATGATTTTGGATTCATTCCGAAACAATTTTAGATTAGTGAATTTCATCTGCGAAAAGCAACCAAACCGGTACCGACAGCTCCGGAACAATTCCAGCTTTTATCCCGGAAAATTCCAGAAAGTTTCCAGAATGACTCTGGCACCCTCCAAGAATTATCAGGCATGTGCTGAGACCAATTTGATTTAATAGTATATCCCGAAACAACTTTTTGGTTTCACTAAAACTCATCCGGTGACCCCTCTCTGCGGAACTTTTCCGCTCTCCGAAACTTTTTCGGTGATTTTCTCTCAAACTCCATGTCTAGTATTCAGCAGATAGATGACCCTTAAGCATGTGACCCTATAGGTTCGGTGAAGCATAGACATGACCGTAACACTTTCCGATCAATGATCAACATCAGAGCCATGGACACCCATATTGACCCCTATACCCACACGAATGAATATTCGAGCGAACCTCCAGTTGCCGTGTGCTATTCCTGTTGCTTCGTGATATGTTACAAATACCCGAAGTGAGACATTTTGGCATCCCCATGGATCAACAACTTGTCCACTATGCCAGTTACCTCGTTACTGGTATTGTTCTCTTTTCTCGTTCCCGTGTTCCGGCATCCCCGTAAAATCGAGAGGGCCCAGAGATATCTCTCCATCGTCGAAGGAGCAAATCCCAATCTTGAGCTATCAAGTTACTTGACATACTTTTCCATGAACCCATAAGCCGCCATGATAGCCACCCATTTACGGATGACGTTTAACAAACCCCAAAGTTCACGAAGCAAGCATCAAGAAACTCGATACTCTCATGGTCTAAGGAATCATGCAAACGTTAACCATCTCTGTGTTATGTACCATTAACTTGTGATGAATGAATCTCATAGCATAACATCAATCCGGGTCGATTCAACACAAATGTTCTCTTAACATTGTGCCCTAAAAGTTGTTGGCATAGACATGCCCATGGTCAGGAAAACAGAAGCACCATGCAACACTTGAGATAGTCTTAGAGGCCAGACTAAGAATACTTCTTACCGTTTATTATTCCACACGTGCACATGAGTCTTCCTCCTAGCCTCGTGTTATTGCAGACTCGAGAACCATAGTAGTTATAGCATGGAACATAAACATAATTATGAACTTGGAGATAAATAATATCATTTATTATTGCCTCTAGGGTATATCTCCTACACCAGGAGTAGCAATCTGAGGCGCGATACACTGGTAAAGCTCAAGGCGGTTTACACGCTTGTTGAACAATTGTACACTGGAGCTCAGCGAACTCTTTCCACTATCTCCCCAGCGAATCAAGGGCCGAATTTATTAATTGATGTCCTGAAGAAATTGTCCATCTTGCACACTAGGTTCCAAGAAATCAAGCGATCTTGTGCTAGAGCCGGAGCTGTGACAGCTTTAAGCCGTGCCAAAGCCTGGGTACCGGAATTAGACCCGGCGGACGTAGCCAATGAATATCCCAGTCTCAAGGAAGATGGAACTCCTTTCAACCAACAAGACTTTGCTGCTTGTGTCAAGGAGATTCGCCCTCATGCTACAATCATCACCGAAGAGACCAACCTCACCAAATATCACCCGGGTTATGATGCAGATAACCAGAAGATGCCCACTCCTTCATATAAAGTGATGGATTTAATTCCTCCCATTCGTAAGCACAGTTTCGCCCCTGATATCGATCCGTCTGATCTGATTGATGATGAAGCTGAATTCATCGCCATACGTGGCTTTGACTGGTCCAAACCCAACTTCCAGACGGTGGAGGAGGAGGACGAACCGGCAAAGGATGAGTCACAACCTTCAAGTCAGCCAGGCCAAGATTCGTGAACCGGGGCCGGTTTATTGTTTGCTCGTTGCGATGTTTAAAAACAATCATCTTTTTAGGCACCAAGCGCCTTGTAATAGGCTAGCTTTAAAACTTCTTGTTCTATTGTGCCATCCTGCATATTGTGTTGTTCCTGACACTATTTATCCGCTATGCGAAGATATGCCATATATGCTTGATGATATTATCAATTTTAAATCTGTTCCTGCATACAATAGGTGAAAAGTGTCCTGGCGGTTTACCGCTGGACGGGTTATAAGGCCCCAATATAATCTTATCATGATTTGTAATCAAGACTGGACTAAATAGTAATCATATATGATTAAAAATATGTCTTACCTGTGATATTTGTTCACCCCTATTAGTTTACCAAGTCAGTGCAATAAAGGCAGTAACCCAAGACTTTGGACACTGGTAATTATCAGAGATTGTCGGCTTATAAATAAAGCCGGACCGGGTTAATAAACACCGGATATTATCTTTATTTCATACTGGCGACTTATAGTCGAAGACCAGGCCAGGTTAATGAACACCGATTAATGTCATATATGACTCCGACGGCATTATAAGCCTTATTGGTTTTCAACCATGTATTACTATGTCACAAGAAAAAATCTCAAAAAGACGTTCAAATCAAACAATAGAAAATCCAAGGCTTTCATAGGCCGCCAAGCCAAAATATCTTCTTCAATGAAACTAGCATTAGCCATTGGAAGGTACGCGCTTTCTGTGAGCCGGCCTCACATTACCCAGTCGACATTTTAACCCAGATAAGTTCAGTTCTTATTTAAATATAGACTTATCAGGAGTACTCGGGGTCAGAGTAGTATCGTGCATCACAGGCCGATTTATCCAAGTTTCAAGGAAGGTGGCTTTATCATCCTGAGCTTCTCCTTGCTTTCCGCAAACCGTGCCCTCACATGACAAACCGGCGTTTTAACCTTAACGAGTTAAGGGTCTTGTTTAAAAGATTGACTGTTAAGAGTTTGGCGGGTCAATCAGGATTACCTGATGGAAAAGCATCTGGCATACAGGCAGGATAACCCGGGGTTTTAGGTGAATACACCTGGCTTCCAAGCCTGGCTTTTATAGCCTATTGCAAGGTTATGAACTCGTTGTTCTTTAGAACGAACTAGCAAAAGGCCCGTGCGTTGCAACGGGAAAATATATATCATAATCTCCAATGGCTTTGACCACATTTTATTGCATCAACGAAATACACTATCACTCACAATTTCATGAAATCATGAACAATTTTGAAATCAGGAATTTTTTAAAACCATGAGCATATTTGAAATCGTGAGCATTTTTCAAATTAATGTACACTTTTACAAATTCTCAAACATTTTCTAAAATTAAGAAAAAATGGATTCATGAACATTTTATACTATTTGCAAACATTTTTCCTAAAAATTGTGATCATTTTTCTAAACAATTTTTAAAATTGGCGAACATTTCTAGAATCAACGAACAATTATTTTTGGAAATTGTTGGAAGAATTTTTGAAATTCAAGAACATTTTTTGTATTTAACGATTTTTTTAAAATGCATGCACATTTTATGAATGAATAAACTATTTTGTAAGTCAGGGATAGTTTTTAGTTAACAGAAACGACTAATAGCACGGTTGAAAACTAATCATGTTTTGGTCAAATTACATATATAAATTATTAAAAGAACACCAGGAGGACTTAATACTGGATCCAAGTTGGGCCGAAATAGTCCGTACTTTATTAGTAGGTAGGTATAGATAAGGAGTGCGGAAATAGTAAGTTTAATTCCAATTTTACAGTTAAGTTTAGTGAATCAGACACCCAAGCTCTAGATAAACTTGTTTGAATTTTTCTAATCCATATACCTAGTTTCCATCTAAGACTAATTGGAGTTTACGTTAGCAGCATGAAATCACTCTTCCATGGCAAACTCACAATTTTGTTTTACACGGCCGTGTATTGTCTACACATGCTGATATATGAGCACAAGCACGCAGTGTAAAATGTGAATGCACGCACACTGTACTACATTGATGAAGTTTCCGCGTTGGTGAACAATTTGTTACCTCTGTGTTAGATGGTCCTGCACTCCGGCGAACAAATTGTGTTTGAATGTATTGTGGCTTCAAATATAGCATATCACGGAGAGTTTCTGCATTGGTGAACTAATATTCTACCTATCACATTATTGGAGAGAAAATGTGCACACTTTCTGATTGGTTCCGCCAGATCACAAGCTCTGCATCGATTGATTCCTTCCGGCCGGAAGGCACATATGAGTATATGACATATCCATCCAGCTGCTTGTCTGCTTGTCCATGGTGGGTGGAACAGGCTCTCGATCTGGACGCTCCCAATGCTGATTTCCACTGCCGCGATTCCCCAACCTAGCCATGGACGCCGGCCCCGACCTGGAGCTGGAGCTGGAGTACGATAAGCCGGGCGTCCTGCGCGTGCACGAGAGCGG
>NC_041384.1:763685102-763687583 GCF_002162155.2 Triticum dicoccoides | reverse complement strand
CGTCATCTTATTCCACGGTGGTGCGTTCTTCGTCCACACCATCGCGTCTCCGCTCTACCACAGGTAACTGCGCCTCCCTTGCTGCAGCCGTCCCCGCCGTCGTCGTCTCAGTCGCCTACCGTCTCGCCCCGGAGTACCCCATCCCAGCCGCATATGACTGCGCCGAGCCCTGGCTCGCAGCGCACGACGACGCCTGCCGCGTCGTCCTCAAGGGCGGCAGCGCCGGCGCCAACATGGTGCACGCCACGGCGATACGGCTGGGGAAAGAGCGCATCGATGGCTACAACGATAAGGTCAGCGGCGTGGCGCTTCTGAACACCTACTTCTGGGGGAAAGAGCTGGTGGGCGGGAAGCCCACCGATGCCGGGTACTGCGGCCGCTTCGACCATGCGTGTCCCCTGACATGTGTGGGAGGTCATCTGCAGCAGCAAGTTCGGCTCTGACCACCCGTACATCGAACCGGCAACGTCTACGGAGGAGTGGAGGCAGCTTGGGCGAGCACTGCTGGTTCGTGGAGAGGGTGTGCGCGTACGCGGAGGATGTTGTTGCCGCTCTCTCTCTCTCTCACACCGGACGAAGGTGGAAGAAGGAGCACACTTTTTTCCCGGTAACCAACGCCTCGGCGCCCAAGCATCTTCTTTATATTCAGCACACAGGCTACACCACTCGAGCTCCACGAATCACAGGAACTCACATCACTACACGCGGCTACATTTTGCTCTAGCCCCTGTCTCTTGGCCGCACAGCCGAGTACACTATATAGTACAACCACACACAAAGGCGAGTGGCCACACACACCACTAACTCACGCACGCATGCATCACACTGGCCACTACCACATGACCCGGCCACTAACCCACTAGCTACATGCATGCAACTAGATAACGACTTTATCCATGCACTCTAGAACTCGGCAGCTCCACCGGACGCCCCGCTCGTAACAGCCAGGGGACTCGGCTGCCAACGGAACCACGTACGTCAAGATTAGTTCTAACAGAGGAGATCAAGGCACGCGGGTGGGACGCCGAGCTGGAGTTCCACGAGTCTAAGGGCGAGGGTTATGTCGTGACACCGAGAACGCCGTCAAGGAGCTCGCCGCGTCGCCATGGTGGCGGATTTCGTCGTTTCTGTCTTTTTATCCCATCGAGTGGAACGTCTTTTTGGGAATCCATCTAGCTTAAGTGGAAGGGTTGGTTGATCAATAATGCTAAACATACAAAGAGTTATACGCAATTACACGCTGATTAGGATTTTTTCCATCTACTGTCCAATCATAAACTTGCCCCCCGTGATTTTCAGGGGATGGGCCGCCTCGCCACCTATTGACCAATCAAATTAACCCTATTTGTAAAAGCTTGTAACTTGTTTGTACGTGTAGAATTACTCTTGGTTGATCTATTCTAGTTAGAACGCTAGCTGGGCTTGGGCCGGTTTATCAGATCGAGTTAGCCTGGGCTAATGAAAGATCCATCGCCAGGGATTCCTAAAAAACGAACCGATCGCTAGACCGATCAAGTCAGACCAATCGGCAGGGTAGATCTACTTTTAAATCTCGTCCATCAATCTCTATGATTAACATAAAATCAACGGATATAATAGGGTGACTTATGAAGAACTATGAAAGCCTCCATCCTTTAATATTAGGTAAAGAAGAGACCCCAAGCAATATGTTGAGCTGTGCTTAAGGGGTATCAATGTTTGAGTTGTGCTTTTGCAACAGACTCTCTTTGGCCCCTTTAACCTAGGTAGTATGCCCCCAAGTTTTTACGTGGCCTATAAGCCAGATCAAAGGGCAATTATAACTTTGCTGTATAAAGCAGAAGCCCCCATGTGACCAAAAACTCATCATGTAAAGAGGAAAAAATGATAGAGGCCCTGCTTTAGCAGGGATGCCGGCTTTATTATATCAGGTGGTAGCTCAAGTGTAGTAAGGCCTAAGGTGAGCAATATTCCAGGGCCGGTGGGTCTCTTCCTCCGACGTGTGTGAATCCTTGTGGTCTCGAACATCGATAAGGTAATATGACCCGTTGTATAAATTCTTGCTGACCACAAAGGGTCCTTCCCAAGGTGGGGATAGCTTGTGCATATCAGTCTGATCCTGCATAAGCCGGAGCACCAGGTCGCCTTCTTGGAAAGATCTGGTTTTAACCCGGCGGCTATGATAACGGCGCAGATCTTGCTGGTAAATCGCCGAACGAGCCGCTGTGATGTCACGCTCCTCATCCAACAGGCACTAGTAGAAAACAGGACTTTGCTCACGGGGCAATATTCACATTAGTCTCGTTTCAGGCACGAACCGGGACTAATGTGAGCATTGGTCCCGGTTTGTGCGGCTAAGGCATTAGTCCCGATTCACCTGAGCCCTTTAGTCCCGGTTTGTGTCTCAAACCGGGACTAAAGATTAGACCTTTAGTCCCGGTTTGAGACACGACCCGGGACTAAAGGGTGCGATGACCTTTAGTCCCGATTTGACACACAAAC
>NC_041384.1:763615002-763684926 GCF_002162155.2 Triticum dicoccoides | reverse complement strand
GCCTTTTTTGTTTTGAAAAAATCAAAAGAAAATGATAAAAACTTCAAAAGATAAAATCCTTCGAGAGGTAGTTATATTACTACATCTACTAGTTTGGAAAATTTAAAAACTTAAATTTGGACATGTTTTGCAAAAAATGTAGAGAAAATGTAAAACGACTATAACTTTTGCATACGATGTCGAAAAAAAGTATAATATATCAAAATGTTCGGAACAAAAATCCGCATCCGATGGAAATCGCCTACGGCCTGTTTGCAAATTTTTAGAATCCTCAAATTCTAAAAGGAAAAAAAGTTATGCTCAAATTTCAGGTTTTTTTTGAATTTTTGTTAAATCTGGTCAAACTAAGGTCAAACTACTTATTCAAGAAGTATTAGTGTTACTAAATAATTATTCAATAATATTAGTGTTACTAAATAATTATTTTAGTTTTTTTGAATTTTGGTCAACTATGGTCAAACTACTTATTCAAGAAATATTAATGTTACTAAATAATTATTGATTTTTAGAACAATAGTTTCAAACTCAAACAGTGAAATGTGTGACTTCATGCTCAAGCTAAATTCCTGAGGGTTAATAGGATTGACATCTTACTATTGTCAGGAAAACAACAAGTGCAGACTTGGAAACGAGGGAGAATAGAACCCGGAAGTTAAGCGTGCTCAGGCTGGAGTAGTGAGAGGATGGGTGACCATTCGGGAAGTTACATGATTTGGAATGATGAGGGGTGATTAGAGATTAAAGGTTAAATTAAGAAGTGATGAGGGGTGATTAGAGATTAGAGGTTAAAATAATTTAGAAATTTGAAATTCAAAAAAATTCAAAAAAAAAATTCAAAAAAAAATCATAAAATTTCCTTTAGTACTGGTTGGTGTTACCAACCGGGACTAAAGGTGGACCTCCAGGCAGCGGCCACGTGGAGGGCCTTTAGTCCCGGTTCAAGTTAGAACTGGGACTAAAGGGGGAGGTTTTAGTACCGACCCTTTAGTCCCGGTTCCAGAACCGGGACTAAAAGGCCCTTATGAACCGGGACTAAAGGCCCTTTTTCTACTAGTGAGGTCAAGTGCTTCTTGACGTGCTCTTTCATTGTCAGCTTCAACATAAGCTGCCACACGAGGTGAGTCATGACAGATGTCACTAGGGAGAACTTCCTATGCTCCGTAAACCAAGAAGAAGGGTGTATATCCCGTAGATATGTTTTGGGTGGTATTGATGCTCCACAACACAAAAGGTAACTCCTCCACCCAACAACCTAGCGTCCTCTACAGGGAACCATAAGACGGGGTTTGATGCCTTTGAAGATCTCTTGGTTTGCTCTCTCAGCTTGAACATTGGATTGGGGGTGAGCCACTAACGATACATCGAGCCAGATATGCTCACGTTGACAAAATTCTTCCATAGCACCGTTAGAGAGATTAGTGCCATTGTCTATTATAATGTTGTGTGGAGAGCCAAAGCGGAAGATCACCTTTTTCATGAATTGAATCGTCATTGCTGCATCACACTTACTGACTGGCTCTGCCTCTACCCACTTAGTGAACTTATCAACCGCCACCAAAAGGTGGGTCTTCTTGTCCTTGGATCTTTTGAAAGGTCAAACCGTATCAAGCCCCCAAACTGCAAACGGCCAAGTAATTGGAATCATCCTCAATTCTTGAGCTGGGACATGGGCTCGTCGTGCAAATTTCTGACATCCATCACACCTGCTGACGGGGTCCTCCGCATCAACATGAGCTGTTAGCCAATAGAACCCATGACAAAAAGCTTTAGCCACAAGGGATTTTGAACTGGCGTGATGACCACAATCTCTTTCATGAATCTCTCGTAAGATCTCACAGCCCTCTTTTGGAGAAACACAACGTTGAAACGCCCCTGTGACACTGCAATGGTGTAACTCTCCATTAAAAATTGTCATTGACTTAGATCATCGGGTTATCTGCCTAAGTAAGGTTTCATCCTCAGGTAACTCGCCCCGGGTCATATAAGCCAAATAAGGAATTGTCCAATCCGGAATTACATGGAGAGCCGGCACCAACTGAGCCTGCGGGTCAGGTATAGCCAAATCCTCCTCTGTAGGTAACTTGACCGACGGGTTATGCAAAACATCAAGAAAAACATTAGGCGGCACCGATTTGCGTTAAGAACCCAACCGGCTCAAAGCGTCTGCCGCTTCGAATTTCCTCTGATCAACGTGCTCAACTTGATAACCCTTGAAATGACCAGAAATAACGTCCACCTCTCGCCGATAAGCCGCCATGAGTGGATCCGTAGAATCCCAAGTACTAGAGACTTGCTGAATCACCAAGTCTGAGTCGCCGAAGCACCTAACCCGGCTTAAATTCATCTCCTTAGCCATCCGAAGACCGTGGAGTAAGGCCTCATACTCAGCTCCATTGTTAGTACAAGGAAACATCAAACGAAGAACATAACAGAATTTATCACCTCGAGCGGAAGCAAGAATAACTCCAGCCCGCGAGCTCTCCAATTGCATAGACCCATCAAAGTGAATAGTCCAATACGTGTTATCTGGCTTTTCCTCAGGCATTTGCAGCTCTGTCCAATCATTGATAAAGTCCATCAGCGCCTGAGAGTTGATGGCCGTGCAAGGTACATATTTTAACCCGTGAGGTCCAAGCTCAATAGCCCACTTAGCAACCCGGCCAGTTCCTTCTCTGTTTTGGATGATATCTCCCAAAGGAGCAGAACTCACCACATTAATGGGATGTCCCAGAAAATAGTGTTTAAGCTTTCGGCTAGCCAAGAACACCCCATATACAAGTTTCTGCCAGTGCGGATATCTCTACTTGGACTCAGTATGCACCTCACTGATATAGTAAACCGGCCTTTGAACCGGATATTCCTTGCATGCCTCCTTTCTTTCTACCAAAATGGCAACACTGACAGCCCGGCTATTAGCAGCCACATATAACAACAAAGGCTCCTTATCAATAGGGGCGGCAAGCACGGGTGGCTCAACCAATTGCTTCTTTAAATCCTCAAACGCTGCATTAGCAGCATCACTCCAGACAAAATTATCTATCTTTTTCATCATCTGATACAGAGGGATGACTTTTTCTCCTAAACGGCTTAACGCCGCAATACAACCCGCCAGACGTTGCACATCATTGTAACACGCCGGTTTGGCCAGAGAAGTAATGGCTTTGATCTTTTCTGGATTAGCTTGAATGCCTCCGTTGGACACCAAAAAACCCAAGAGCTTGCCTGTCGGCACACCAAAGACACACTTGGCTGGGTTAAGCATCATCGTGTAAACCTGGATTATCAAAGGTTTCCTTCAAATCATCTATCAATGTCTCTTTCTCTCTGGATTTCGTCACAATATCATACACATAAGCATGAACATTATGCCCAATTTGGCTGTGAAGGAAATTTTGCACAGATCTCTGATAAGTTGTATGGGCACTCTTGAGCCCAAAAGGCATAGACACGTAGCAGAAGGCTCCAAAAGGAGTTATGAAAGCTGTCTTCTCCTGCTCCTGAACTGCCATCTTGATCTGATGATAACCAGAATAAGCATCTAAAAAACTCAAACGCTCACAACCCGTCGTAGCATCAATAATCTATCAATACGAGGGAGAGCGAAAGGATCAGCCAGACAAGCCTTGTTTAAATCCGTGTCATCCACACACATACACCAAGTGTCGTCTTCTTAAGTACCAACACGGGGTTAGCCAACCACTCTGGATGGAAAACTTCAATGATAAACCCAGCTGCCAAGAGCCGGGAAACTTCTTCTCCGATGGCCTTTCGTCTCTCCTCATTAAAACGGCGAAGGAACTGTGTGACCGGTTTAAACTTTGGATCAATATTTAAGACTGTGCTCAGCGAGTTCTCTCGGTACACCCGGCATGTCTGAAGGCTTCCATGCAAAGATGTCCCGATTCTCACGGATGAACTCGATGAGCGCGCCTTCCTATTTTGGATCCAGATTAGCACTGATGTTGAACTGCTTGGATGAGTCGCCAGGAACAAAATCAACCATCTTGGTATCATCTGCTGATTTAAACTTAAAAATCGGATCATGCTCTGTGGTTGGCTTTTTCAAATATGTCATACCTACCGGGTTAACATTGTCCTTGTAAAATTTTAAATCCTCCGTTGCACAAACCGACTCAGGATAAGCCGCATCCCCTTCTTCACATTCTAGAGCTATCTTACGGCTCCCATGCACTGTAATGGTTCTTTTATGACCCGACATCTTGAGCTGCAGATACACGTAACATGGCCGCGCCATGAACTTGGCATAAGCCGGCCGTCCAAATAGAGCGTGATATGGGCTGTGGATCTTGACCACTTCATAGGTCAACGTCTCTGACCTAGAGTCATGATCATCTCCAAAAACAACTTCCAGAGCTATCTTACCAACTGGATATGCCGACTTACCATGCACCACGCCATGGAAAACAGTGTTTGACAGCTTAAGATTTTTATCAGTCAACCCCATGCGACGGAAAGTTTCATAATAAAGGATATTGATGCTGCTCCCTCCGTCCATGAGTACTTTGGTAAACTTATACCCTCCGACCTGAGCTGCGACCACCAAAGCCAAATGACTCGGATTATCAACCCGGGGCGGGTGATCTTCCCGACTCCACACGATGGGCTGCTCAGACCAACGCAGATAACGAGGAACCGCCTGCTCAACAGCATTGACTAATCTCTTATGAAGCTTCTGGTCACACTTACACAAGCTAGTGGTGAACACATGATATTGCCCACTATTCAACTGCTTCGGGTTGCTCTGATAACTAGACTATTGCTACTACTGACCCCCTTGATTACTCTGCTGGTTGTAACCACCCTTGCTGTTGTAATTACCTTGATTTCCTTGGTATCCAGAGTTAGAAAAGCCACCGCCATAACCCGGACCGTGAGAGCCGGACCCAGAACCTCCACCTGGCCCATGGCTGCCATGAAAAAGATTGGAATTCTTGTACTCCTTCATAATATGACAATCCTCCCATAGGTTCCCAGATGGTCTTTCTTTCATACCATGTTTTGGGCAGGGCTGATTTAACATATGTTCAAGATTTATACCGGATCCTCCGGCCCGTGGGGGTAGTTCACCCTTGCGATGCTGACCATTATTCTGTGCATTGGTGTTAGCCACAAAGTCAAAACTATTATCAGCCTTGCGCTTACCATTGCCTCCCGGGTTATACTGCTGCCCCTTGGCATTGCTTCTCTTCCTTCCCTTCCCCGGCTTTTCATCATCAGACTCGGGGTCCTTGGTACTATCGGAATCAGCATACTTAACAAGAGCCGCCATGAGCGTCCCCATGTCATTGCAGTGGCGTTTGAGCCGCCCTAGTTTCTGCTTCAAGGGCGTGAAATGACAATTGTTCTCCAACATCAACACCGCTGAGTCGGCATTGATGCGATCCGACGAGTGCAAGATTGTTGAGACCCGACGCACCCAATGGGCTGTTGACTCGCCTTCTTCTTGAACACAGGAGGCCAGATACACAATTGACATGGGCTGTTTACATGTATCCTTGAAGTTTTGGATGAACCGGGCCTTTAACTCGGCCCATGACCGGATGGAATTGGCAGGGAGCCCCGTCAACCAAGTGTGGGCCATCCCTTCTAACATCAGGGGGAAATATTTAGCACATGCAGCCTCGCTGACATCCAGCAACTCCATGGCTATCTCATAACTCTCAATCCATGCCTCAGGACATAAATCGGCTATATACTTAGGCACCTTGCGAGGACCTTTGAAATCCTTGGGTAGGCGATCGTTACGCAGGTCCGACAAGCATGGCACGCCCAAGTTTCTAAAGGTTACACCTGGCTCCATAGAAGTTGTTGGACGAACCGAAGTGGTTTGATGGGCCGCATACTGTGCTGCTAACATGGCCTCTTGACGGGCTTTTCCTTGATCCACCACATTCTGAGCATCAGCACCACCGCCCGCCAGGTTATGCTCGCGCGGCGGGTTATGGTTACGTCCACTGCTTGACACCGCCGGCTCATCAAGATGTCTGCTGTAACTTCGGCTTGGGCGAGGGGTGGAATGAATCCTATCATGACTGTAAGAATAAGCTTGTGCTTGGGTCAGTGTTGTTTGAAGAAGCCCTCTAGCTCTCCATGTCTCGACCGCCATTGGCGACTCACCATCAACCTGAAGAGCCGCCAGTTGTGACGCCGCAGCGATCATGTTATCCAAAGGGTTAGAATAATGACCCGGTGGCGTCGGTACTTGCTGCGGCGGGTTGATGTTCTGACCAGGTGGGTCCATTGTGCGCGGCTGAACCGGCGTACCAGTCCCAGATGCTTCGACCCGGTTTGCTACTGCCAGGTTACTGGTTCCTGCTCCTGGCGTGTTAGAGAGATTCCTTGCCTCATAAACCGAAGGCAGACGAGTATGATGCCTCCTCCTCATGACTTCATTGGAAGCGTTCTAATCTAACATGAGCGGGTAAGATTGTGAGTGAATCCGTTGAGCCTGAGCATCCAAAGCGGTTTGATCCTCAGCCATCCTGGCGTTTTCTGCGTTTAGCTCCTCCCTGGCCTACGCTATCTCACCACGCAGCTTTGTGATTGCCGCATTATGCTGATCTTGATCCGTCGGGTTGACCACTGCCGTTAACAGTGCTGTCAGTTTGTCCAACAAGTCAGTTAAAGCTTGAGCTGGTGGGCGCTCACGGCCTCCTGCCCCGGCAGCCGCTGCCGCTGCTAACCTAGAAATCAACTCTGCTGCCGTTGATGAATGTTGCACGGGCTGTGTACCGGCCATGAAGATTGCAACCCGATTAAGCGGCTCACAGGGGTCCAGAATACTATCACCTTGGGAACAGCCCCAAGCCGGCCGTCCGGCAGTTGATACAATGACTCTGTCTCGCCGGTGGATGACTCGCCATCAGAGTAAACGACGATATCATCACCAGATGATGGTATGTCCTCAGATTCCACTCCATGGATAAATCCCACTAAGGCACGATTCATGGAAGGCCGAACCCGGGCGGGTCTCGCATGCTGAGCCGTCTCGAAGATGTCGGTGTAGATGTCCGGCTCAGGTCCCGGTTCACCGATCTTGCCGATGAAGACGTGGATTCCGCCGAAGGGGACCCGGTACCCACACTCAATTCACTAGTAGAAAAGGGGGCAACGGTCCAGGCCGGGTCAGCACATTAGTCCTGGGTCAGTCTAGAACCGGGACCCATGGGGGCATTGGACCCGGTTCGTGAGCCCAGGGGGCCGGCCGGGCCACGTTGTCCATTGGTCCCGGTTTGTCTGGACCTTTTGGTCCCGGTTGGTGGGACGAACCGGGACCAATAGGCCTCACTCCTGGCCCACCACCATTGGTCCCGGTTGGTGGCTTGAACCGGGACCAAAGGCTCCCCTTTAGTCCCGGTTCATGCCACCAACCGGGACCAATGAGGTGCCTATATATACCCCCTCGCGTAAGAGCAGAGCACACTGCTCTGTTTTTTCTGGCCGAGGGGGAGAGGGCTTGGTGGTGCTCTAGCTCACCTCCTATGCACACAAGGTGTTCGATGGAATGCCCGAGCCACACTACTTAAGCTTTCTCCTCTCCAAGCTCGACCTCCAAGCTCCATTTTCCTCAATATTTGTCTAGGTTTAGCGGTCCGTCACGCCCCGTCCCCGTCTTCACCGCCGTCGATCACCCGCGCCGAGCTCATCGCCGGCACCACCATGGTGAGCCTCTTGTTCTTATCTTCTTTCTGAAAGGAAAAATATTCTTACTTGTATGTTTACATAGATACTTGTATTATTTTTTTACTTTTATTATTGCATCTTATATAGTTTAATGGTTTTGGTATCTGCCCCCGTCGGCCCTTGTCCTGTCTATGATTCGGATGTGGTATATATATTATCTTTATAACTATTGGTTCATTTATCGTTTATGAAAATTATGCCGACCAACGTGACATAGATTTTATTTACGTAGGATGTATGTGAATCGGAAATTCCAACCGACCCTATTGTCGAGAGGTTAAATTTAGTTGAAGAAGAAAACAATTTGTTGAAGGAAAAAAAATTGAGGAGGAGAAGATGATATTGGAGTTGCATGTTGCGGATGTCGTTGATGATCACAAGATCAAGATGGATGCAATGCGCTTGAGGATTAGAAAGATTAGAAAATATGCCATTCATACCGAGGATTTGTATCATTATGTCGTTGGATCAATTGTTACCTTGGTTGCAATTATGATCGCATTTGTTTTCGCATTGAAATGCTTTACATAGTTTCAATGTATGGTTTAATTAATTAGATGCTCTAGAGAGCTATACGTTGTTAGATGAGAACTATGTATGTACTTTGGTTTTAATGTGATGATGAACTTCTATTAATTTGGACACTTAATTATATATAATGCACGCAGATGAACCGGCAATGGATGTATGGTGATAGACACAGCTCCAAGTACATTAAGGGCGTGCATGAGTTTCTCGATGCGGCTGAGGCAAACAAGCAGAATGGTTTGATGTGTTGTCCATGCACTGAATGTGGGAATACGAGGTCTTACTCTAACCGGAAAATCCTTCACTCCCACCTGCTTTACAAGGGTTTCATGCCACACTATAATGTTTCGACGAGGCACGGAGAAATAGGGGTTATGATGGAAGACGGCGAAGAAGAAGAGTACGAAGACAACTATGTGCCCCCTGAATACGGTGATGCTGCAACAGGGGGAGCTGGTGAAGATCAAGAGGAACTAGACGATGAGCCCAATGATGCTGCAACGGGTGAAGCTGCTGAAGATCAAGAGGAACCAGACGATGTGCCCGATGATGATGATCTCCGTCAGGTCATTGTCGATGCAAGGACGCAATGCGAAAGTCAAAAGGAGAAGCTGAAGTTTGATCGCATGTTAGAGGATCACAAAAAAGGGTTGTACCCCAATTGCGAAGATGGCAACACAAAGCTCGGTACCGTACTGGAATTGCTGCAGTGGAAGGCAAAGAATGATGTGCCTGACAAAGGATTTGAGAAGCTACTGAAAATATTGAAGAAGAAGCTTCCAAAGGATAACGAATTGCCTGACAGTACATACGCAGCAAAGAAGGTCGTATGCCCTCTAGGATTGGAGGTGGAGAAGATACATGCATGCCCTAATGACTGCATCCTCTACCGCGGTGCATACAAGGATTTGAACGCATGCCCGGTATGCGGTGCATTGCGGTATAAGATCAGATGAGATGACCCTGGTGATGTTGACGGCGAGCCCCCCCCCCCCAGGAAGAGGGTTCCTCCGGAGGTGATGTGGTATGCTCCTATAATACCACGGTTGAAACGTCTGTTCAGAAACGAAGAGCATGCCAAGTTGATGCGATGGCACAGTGAGGACCGTAAGAAAGATGGGAAGTTGAGAGCACCCGCTGACGGGTCGCAATGGAGAAAAATCGAGAGAAAGTATTGGGATGAGTTTGCAAAGGACCCAAGGAACGTATGGTTTGCTTTAAGCGCGGATGGCATTAATCCTTTCAGGGAGCAGAGCAGCAATCACAGCACCTGGCCCGTGACTCTATGTATGTATAACCTTCCTCGTTGGATGTGCATGAAGCGGAAGTTCATTATGATGCCAGTTCTCATCCAAGGCCCTAAGCAACCCGGTGACGACATTGATGTGTACCTAAGGCCATTAGTTGAAGAACTTTTACAGCTGTGGAATGGAAACGGTGTACGTACGTGGGATGAGCACAGACACGAGGAATTTAACCTAAAGGCGTTGCTGTTCGTGACCATCAACGATTGGTCCGCTCTCAGTAACCTTTTAGGACAGAAAAACAAAGGATACCACGCATGCACGCACTGTTTAGATGACACTGAAAGTATATACCTGGACAAATGCAGGAAGAATGTGTACCTGGGCCATTGTCGATTTCTTCCGACCAACCATCAATGTCGAAAGAAAGGCAAGCATTTCAAAGGCGAGGCAGATCACCTGAAGAAGCCCGCCATGCGTACCGGTGATCACGTACTTGCTATGGTCAATGATTTGCACGTAATCTTTGGAAAGGGTCCCAACGGACTAGTTGTTCCGAATGACGCTGAGGTACACGCACCCATGTGGAAGAAGAAATCTATCTTTTGGGACCTACTCTACTGGAAAGACCTAGAGGTCAGCTCTTTAATCGACGTGATGCACGTGATGAAGAACCTTTGCGTGAACGTGCTAGGCTTCTTGGGCGTGTATGGGAAGACAAAAGATACACCTGAGGCACAGGAGGACCTGCAACGTTTGCACGAAAAAGACGGCATGCCTCCGAAGCAGTATAAAGGTCCCGCCAGCTACGCTCTTACGAAAGAAGAGAAAGAAATCTTCTTTGAATGCCTGCTGAGTATGAAGGTCACGACTGGCTTCTCGTCGAATATAAAGTGAATCAATAATATGCAAGGACGGATATTCTTGGTCTCAAGCACACTACACAGTTATTCAGAACTCTACCTTGGTGACCCCCTATGTCGATGAACACAAGAACAGTCTGCGCTCCAAACACCCGGAACAGTGCGACAACTGGATTACATGTGAACACATCAGAACTTTCAGCAGTTGGTTGGAAACACGTCTTAGAGGTGACAACACTGTTTGTGATGAGCTGTACTTGTTGTCCAGGGGACCATCTTTGACTGTATTGACTTACAAAGGATACGAGATAAATGGGAATACATTTTACACGACCGCCCAAGTTCAAAAGAGCACCAACCAAAACAGCGGTGTCCGCTTTGATGCAGCAACCGAGAATTTTAAGGACACATATTATGGTTACATAGTGGACATATGGGAACTTGACTACGGACATGATTTTAAGGTCCCTTTGTTTAAGTGCAAATGGGTCAATCTGTCAGGAGGCGGGCCACAGATAGACCCACAGTACGGAATGACAAAAGTGGATCTGAAAAATCTTGGGTACACTGACGAACCGTTCGTCTTAGCCAATGATGTGGCACAGGTTATCTATGTGAAGGACATGTCTACCAATCCGAGAAAAAGAAAAGATAAGGAAGCGAATACATCATACGATGAGCCAAACCGCCACATAGTTCTTTCAGGAAAAAGGGACATCCTGGGAGTGGAGGGCAACACAGACATGTCTGAAGATTATGAAAAGTTTCATGAAATTCCTCCCTTCAATGTCAAGGCTGACCCAAGCATCCTGATAAACGATGAAGATTATCCATGGTTACGGCACAATAAGCAAATGACACAAGCGAAGAAAAAGTGAAGACTTTCTCCCGCAACTATTATGATGATACCATGCCAACTTTGTAACACACGAGTATGCTATGCCAACTTTTTCAGAGTTCATTTCAAAACTATGAATTTAGGTCGAATTTTCTCTATAGGTGCATCTATGTTCATTTTTTAGTAAAGTTAATCACAAACTTGTGATTCACACAAATTTCAAAGAATTCAAATTTTAACTATTCAAATTTGAAAACTAATGGCACTAACAGAAAGTTTATAATTTTTCTAAAACTAATGGCACTAACAGAAAGTTTATAATTTTGCTGACCTAAAAGCAAAAAGAAATAAAAAATAAAGCAAAAAACAAAAGAAAATAAATAATGCAGAAAACAAAACAAAAAATATGGAAAAAAATAAAAATAGCAACAATAAGTATTTTTTGTAAATAGAAACAAAATAAAATAAATAAAGCAACAAAGAAAACTAAAAAACTAAAAAATGTTTTCAAATTTGAAAACTAATGGCACTAACAGAAAGTTTATAATTTTTCTAAAACTAAAAGCAAAAAGAATTAAAAACTAATGCAAAAAACAAAAGAAAATAAATAATGCAGAAAACAAAACAAAAAAATGGAAAAACAATAGCAACAATAAGTATTTCGTTGTAAGTAGAAACAAAATAAAATAAATAAAGCAACAAAGAAAAAAAAGTGTTTTCAAATTTGAAAACTAATGGCACTAAAAGAAAGTTCATAATTTTTCTAAAACTAAAACCAAAAAAAAATTAAAAAATAAAGCAAAAAACAAAATAAAATAAATAATGCAGAAAGCAAAACAGAAAAACTGGAAAAAATAGCAACAATAAGTATTTTGTTGTAAGTAGAAACAAAATAAAATATATAAAGCAACAAAGAAAAAAAAGTGCCACCTACTGGGCCCCCACGGCCTGAATACGACTAGAAACCCTACCATGGGCCAGGATTCAGGCCCGTAGGAGGCCCAGTAGGCCCACAGGCACACAGCGCAGGGTTAGGCCCGAAAGCCTGCATTTGAGAGGAGCTCGAGAGGGAAGGCGCAGCAGCGCTTATAAACCACTCTCAAGCTCTCTCAGCTACCGAGGTGGGACTAAAGTTTTGGCGCGGGGCAGCACAAGGCCTTTGGTCCCGGTTGGTGCCAGCAACCGGGACTAAAGGGGGTATTGGTCCCGGTTCGTGGCACAAACCGGGACCAATACCCCCCTTTAGTCCCGGTTGGTGCCACCAACGGGGACCAAACGCCGCCGCTTCCCGCCCTTTGGGCTGCTGAAAGGAGGCCTTTGGTCCCGGTTGGTGGCACCAACCGGAACTAAAGGGGGCCTCTCATGTATGTACGATGAATTTTGATATATTTTTTTCATATATAATGTAGATGTCTATGTATGTATGGAATGATATCGATGGATGTATGTATATAGAACATTCATAGAAAATATGACGAATCCGATATGACCAATGTCCCCCTCTGGTTCACTCGGGAACACTAACTCTCTTGGAGAAAAAATGTTATCGGGGAAAAAATGATATCGGGGTCGAGGGTCGTCGAACATGAGAGGAAGAAGAGGATAAAAAAAGAAGAGGAAGAAGAATAAAAAGAGGAGAAGAAAGAATAGAGGAGTTTCTTCTCCTCTATTCTTTCTTCTCCTCTTTTTTTCTTCTTCTTCCTATTTTTTTTATCGGGAACGAGGGTCGTCGAGGGTCGCCGAGCGGTAGAGGAAGAAGAGGATAAAAAAGAAGAGGAAGAAAAAAAGAGGAGTTCTTCTCCTCTATTGTTTCTTCTCCTCTTTTTTTTCTTCTTCTTCCTCTTTTTTTATCGGGAACGAGGGTCGTCGAGAGGTCGAGGGTCGAGAGGGGGTCGACGGTCGCCGAGAGGTCGAGGGTCGAGACGGTGTCGAGGGTCGCCGAGGGGTCGAGGGTCGTCGAACATGAGAGGATGAAGAGGATTAAAAAAAGAAGAGGAAGAAGAAAAAAAGAGGAGAAGAAAGAATAGAGGAGTTCTTCTCCTCTATTCTTTCTTCTCCTCTTTTTTTCTTCTTCTTCCTCTTTTTTTATCGGGAACGCCCGCGTCACTTGTGGGACGTGGATGTAGTGTCCGACACCGACGGCCACCTGTATCTCACACCCACGATACTTGCTATTTAGGGTTTCCTCTACCGCTCGGCGACCCTCGACGACCCTCGTTCCCGATAAAAAAAAGAGGAAGATGAAGAAAAAAAGAGGAGAAGAAAGAATAGAGGAGAAGATCTCCTCTATTCTTTCTTCTCCTCTTTTTTTTCTTCTTCCTCTTCTTTTTTTATCCTTGAAGCGTTGTCGAGGCCACCCCAAACCCCAGAGAAGCAGCGTCGAGGCCACTAATTAATATTAGTTCTACGTTTGCCACTAATATATCCATCTTTCATGTTTGAATAATAATTGCCATGTTGTAAATATTTGTAGAAACTATGGACACCACCCGAGACGAAGTACAAGAAGAGTTGTTGGGGGACATAATCGCACGAGGAAGTGATGGCGTCTGCTCGTTGTTTCTCAACGACACCGATGGTCCGGAAGCAGCTGGCTATGATTATGATGGCTCCGGTGACCCAATGCCGGTGCAAGAAGGAGACCGTGAGGACGGCTCCGGTGACCCAATGCCGGTGCAAGAAGGAGACCGTGATGACGTCTCCGGTGACCGAACCGAGTCCGGCCAGGTATATATATTAGTTAAGCCTGTGTTGACTAGCTAATTGATGCATTCATTGTTTTCGTATGTACACATATTAATTAAGTCTTTGTTCTTTTTTCTAGCCCTCCGGACCGAGAACAACTTCGGTAAAGAGACGAGGCCCGAAGAAAAAGTTGAGCTCGGATGAAAGGTTTGAGATCATAGCAATCGCGCCCGACGGCCAACCGACGACGGCCAACCGATCATAGCAATCATAGCAATAGCGCATTTGTTGCTCAATGCGGGGTTCTGGTTAGGGCCAAGATCCCGATCAGCATCCAGCAATGGTTAAAGCCGGCTACAGAAGACCCTGAGGTGTCTTATGTCAATGATATGCAGAAAAATGTTCTTTGGACTGAGCTGAAGTCAAATTTCACCCTACCGCCAGAGGATGATCCGGAGAAGCCAGTTAAAGAGCAATTAATCAAGTCTTTTGCTCTTAAGAGGATGGCAGAACTATTCAGGTGGTGGAAGAAAGAGTTGAATAAGTTTGTTGATAAAAAAGAGACACCGGAATTCAAGGGAGGATATGAGAAGATCAGAGATCACTGGCCCGCATTTGTGGCCCACAAGACATCGGAAAAGAGTAAGAAGATGTCGGCGACAAACAAGAAAAATACCACGAAGAAGAAGCATCACAATCGCACGGGGTCAGGTGGCTACCTCGTAGCCCGGCCTAAGTGGGCCAAGACTGAGAATGATCTGGTTGATAAAGGGATCGAACCAGAGACAATTAACTAGCCAGACCGTTGCCGGACTTGGTTCTTCGGGGCTGGCGGATCCTTGGACCCTGTATCAGGGAAGTGCATTTGGACGGACAATCAAATGGAAATACCTGTCAAGAAGTTTCAGCAGTATATCGAAGCAGCGCAGCAAGGGACATTCGTTCCAGACAGAGAGAACGACGAGCTCACAATGGCCCTCGGGAATCCTGAGCACCCTGGAAGGACACGAGGCACGCCAGGCTCCATTCCATGGAAGGTTGGGTTTCTGGACGCAGGCGGTTATAAATGCCACGAGAGGAGGAAAAAAGTGCAGCAGACCCAAATGCAGGCGCTGCACGCAAGGGTACAAGCGATAGAGGAACGAGAAGCAAATCGCAGCAAACGAACTGCCGAAACTTCCCCCGAAGCTACCACACCATCTCAGTGGAGAAGCAGCGTGGCTTCCACCGAGCTGCTTCAGCAGGAGCATGTCTTGACGGCTCCTGCCAGCTACCCTGTGGATGCTATCACGGAGTCTCAAAATTGCCACCTTATGACGCAATGGATTAATATGAAGGTCAAGGCGGTTGTTAGCTCTGTTTTTCCTACTGAACCCGGCGCAACTTTTCACTGCCGGCCGATTCCAGAAGGATATGCTAGGGTGATGGTGGATGAAATAACAGAGGGATTTGAGGACCTCCAGCTTGACCACCCTACCGGTGAAGGGGAGACTCGGCTGGGTTCTGCTCTTAAGACTCCATGCCTATGACGGAAGGAGCTCATCAACCTTCCGAACTGGACGCCTCCGCCTCCTCCTCCTCCTCCGGCGAGTCAGGACACTCCGCCCCCTCCACCGCCTCCTCCTCCGGCGAGTGACGATCAGGGCACTCGGCCGACTCCTTCTCCGGCGCGTGGCGGCACTCCGCCTCCTTCTCCGCCTGCGCCGGCGCGCCCGAGCAGCCAGCCTCCTCCTTCTCCGCCTCGTCAGCAAGGGCGGAAGAGACCCGCCGCCGCTCCGGCTGCTCCGGCGTGTCGTAGTCCTTCTCCTCCGCCTCGTAAGCAAGTAAAGAAGACAGCCGCTCCGTCTGCTCTGCCGGCGTCTAGCAGTACAGCCAGAGGCGGGAGGACATACAGATTCAGTCCTTCTCTGAAGACTCCAGAGAAGTTACCATATGAGAGGACCCCGGAGGAGAACGCCGAGATCACGCGAGAAGAAGTGAGGAACTACTTTGAAGGGGTGACAGCAAAGAAACATCCAGCTCCGGAGGAGAAAGTAGATCCGGTGAAAGCGAATCGCACTCTGGCTGCCCTGACAAAACTACCCAAGTCTCCGCCGAAAGGCAACTATGACCGCATTATTGGAAAGGAATTTGCCGAAGCGGAGCGGTCGGGAAGTACTGTCAATAATCAAAGGCTGAAAGAACGACGAGCTGGGAAACAAATTGCCCAGCTCGGCGAACAAGCGAAGCAATCGTGCCCCCCGCTCAAGGTGCCTAGCGACATCATCGCTAATGATCTGAGGATGGTGCTCGGTTATAGCAATCTTGGAGATTACCTGCCGACGATGTACATTATGATTCCATGGAGGTGCAGATACAAAGATACGAGTACGAGAAGCCTCTCGTCAAAGATGAAAGATCTCTATCAACGATGATGCGAAAATTGCATGATTGGTACTTGAAAATCTGCAGAGAGTCTGGGGGGAGGAGTACTTTGTATGTGAGAGTTAAAAAGGAGCATGACCTCGTTGGAATTGAACTGTTTCCTGTTCCATTTGATGAGTTCTTTCAGTTTTTCAATCAATTGGCCCTCGATAAAGCAACAGTCACCTGCTACTGTCTGTAAGTAGTACTACTTCTGTCATTAAGTCTCTCTATATAGCTCAGCTCTTTCATTGCATGTATTTATAATTATATCCTCACTATATTATGCAGATTGAAGATCGCCGAATTGAAGAAAAGACAAATCAGTGATATTGGGTTCATTAACACAAATCTCATAGATGCAACTCAGGTTAAATTTCATACCGCAGATATGAGGCCAACTTGCTACGATTGTTGGTAATAAATGAAAACAAAGATATAATACTCTTTCCTTACAACTTCAAGTGAGTGTTACTATCTTGTGCATATTCGGTTTCCCTTATATATTAGTCAAGGTTATAGTAATGTAATTGATGAGTTATACATGCGTGTGCAGTTTCCACTATATTCTCCTAGAGATTAAGCTTGAGCAGGGACTAGTAACCGTCTTAGACTCAAGACGAAAAGATCCCCAGGACTATGCGGACATGAACTAATGCTCGAGAAGTTAAATCGATCATTATCCACCATATCAGCAACTTTGTTCATTTCCTGATATATCAAGTAATTGTTTTCTTTGTCTGGCAGGGTTTGGAAAAAATTCACCAAAAAAGCTCCGGGACTCGCGAAGAAGCTGCAATTTAGACACCCAAAAGTAAGTACTATAGTAGCATGTTCCGCGCATCTCCTAGTGATTTTAGTGCTAGTTTCATCAATACCATTTGGCATTCTTGCTTATCAGTTTGATTGACCTCTATTTCTTGTAAAGTGGTTGTGGCAGGAACAAGGGAATGATTTCTGTGGATACTACGTTTGCGAGTTCATCCGCGACACAACCTGTGAGCGGGGCTACTCTGACGAACAATATGAAGTGCGTAAATAACAACATTCACAATTTTATTTTATTACCATCATTTGTGTTGAGTTTCATTCATTCATTCATATATATATATATATATATATATATATATATATATATATATATATATATATATATATATATATATATATATATATATATTGACTCCCTTCTTCAAATTAGATGTTTCGGAAGCAGAATGAACTCCTAGCACCAGCTCGCATGCGAGCAATTCAAGAGGAATTGGCGGCATTCTTTCTTGACCACGTGATCGCTGAAGACAGAGAATACTATGTGGACCATGCGTCCGTATGTTGGGAGATTATATTTGTAAGAGATAATTATTGTATATATGTAGCCAGTAGTGTCGGATAGATATACGAGAACTTGTTGTTCGACCAATCTCTCGGAGAAGGAGAGGTGGTCGATATCACTTCTCTCTGTATGCATATATGTTCATGACGATCTTCTGTTTCCTTCATTTGCTTACTAGCTAGCGTGTCTAGTCCTCTCTATACGTATGTATAGTACGTAGCGTCGACCAAGCACGGACATAAGAGAGGACACTTCTCTCTATTAATTATAGCTAGCTAACACAATATATGAAACACCTAAATTAACCCCCCAAAATCCCCAAACCCCCCCCCCCCTTTCAAAAAAACAAAAACCCCAGTCACAAAAATGCTGACGCGTGGATGCCTATTGGTCCCGGTTGGTGCCACCAACCGGGACCAAAGGTCCTCCAGCCTGGGCTCCGCACACAGGCCATGTGGAGGCCCATCCGTCCCGGTTCAGGATTGAACCGGGACTAAAGGGACAGGGCATTAGTACCGTCCCTTTAGTCCCGGTTCAGGAACCGGGACAAAAGGCCCTTACGAACCGGGATAATAGGCCCATTTTCTACTAGTGATTGAGCCGGCTTCGGGGCCCCAGCCTGCGTCGTCGATGTAGAGCTTGCCGCGACGACTCTTGGTCATCCGGCCCACAGCGTATCCCCTGATCCCTTCGAAGTTACCCTTTAAGAACTCGAAACCATCATGCGATAGCCCCACGGTGGGCGCCAACTATCATGGAATTGTCACGGCAGATGTCCTAGTGTGAGGACTTAGTCATGGAGCCATCGCGATGAGGTTAGCTTAAAGGGGTTAATCAGAACAAAGGACACGAGGAGTTTATACTGGTCAGCCCCTTACGGTGAAGGTAAAAGCCTAGTCCAGTTGTATGTGGTATTAATAGGGTTTCGATGAGCAGGGAGCGAATACGCCTGACCCGGCTCTCGATCTGTTGTCTCTTGTCCTAAGACGACGCTAGGTCGTCCCCTTATATACACAGGTTGACGCCCTGCGGCCCTCAAAGTCCCGGCTGGATTATAGAACGTATCCGGCTCGGTGACCTTTCTCATAAGCCTTACAATACAAGTTTACATACATGGTGGTTTACAATCATGGGCCTTAAGCCTCTTTTGGGTCTGGGCCCTCTACCAAGCCTATCTATGAACCGCCATATGATCTTGGGCTTCATTTGAGATGGATCGTCATAGGGATGACCCGGCCCCTCCTGGGCGAGTCACACCTAATAGTTATATCCCCAACACGGTCCTTGTCCAGCTTTAGGTCGGCGATGAGCCTCAATGACAACATCCCCCACCACGATATGAGATTATGTGGGAGCGGCATTCAGCACTTCCTGGAATTATAGCGGAAGCTTGGGCGAAGAAAAGGCCTACTGGCAACTCGGGGGAGGTTGCAAATTCACTCAAGTCTGTCATGTCCGGCCTACGTACGTGGAGTGCTGAGAACTTTGGCCACATCACAAAAAGGATTGAGAAACTAAGAGGTGAACTGGGTGAGTTGAAACTGAGTTCTGCTGATCGTGTCCTCATCCGTACAAAGATGAATGAGATGGATGAATTACTGTATTGCGAGGAAATGCTTTGGTTGCAGTGCTCGCAGATCACGTGGTTGAAAGAAGGCGATCGTAACACACAATACTTTTCTCGTCATGCTGTTTGGCCGTCACGGCGTAATTATATTCAGCGACTTCGTCGTATGGATGGCACTTGGTGTCATGTTCCATCTGATATGGAGCGGATGGCAACATCGTACTTCTAGGAGGTTTATATAAATGATCCTGCACTTTCGCCCGAGTCGGTGTTGAATTGTATTCTACCTAAGGTGCCGGCCGAGATGAATGCTTCTTTGTGTGCGCCATATACGGAGAAAGAAACATATGACGCCTTGTTCCAAATAGGGCCGCTCAAGGTGCCAGGTGAAGATGGGTTCCCAGCGCGTTTTTTATCAACGCAACTCGCTGTGCTTAAGGTTGAAATTACTGCTGCACTCCTTGAGTTCTTTGACACAGGAGTTATGTCGGAAGGCGTTAATGACATGGCAATCGTCCTGATTCCTAAATTCAACATCCTAAAGAACTCAAGGATTTTAGGCCCATTAGTTTGTGTAACGTTCTATACAAAATAGTTTCTAAGTGCATGATTAATAGGCTACATCCTTTGCTCATGGATCTTATTTGAGATAATCAGAGCACGTCTATTCCAGGACGGCTGATGTCGGATAACTCTATTGTCGCTTTCGAGTGCATTCACCATGTACAGTCTTTGCGGCAGGGTGCCCCTCTTTATGTGCATAAAAATTGGATCTATCAAAGGTGTACGATCATGTGGATTGGGTCTTCTTGCAGAAAGCCCTCCTTAAATGGGGCTTTGATCTGGTTTGGATAGATCGCATTATGGTATGTGTTTCTTTGGTGAAATATTCTGTCAAATTTAATGGTAAATTATTGGAGTCTTTCACACCATCGAGAGGGCTGCGGCAAGGTGATCCATTGTCTCCCTTTTTGTTTCTGTTTGTTGCTGACACGCTATCTGCTTTGATTAGTAAGTCAATGACCGAGGAGGAACTAGAAGGGATCAAGATATGTCGGAGAGCTCCAGTTATTTCACACCTCCTTTGCATGCAACATGCAACGTTGGTGAGAGATTTGTTGAACACTTATGCATCGGCATCAGGGCAACTTATAAACCCTGCAAAGTGCTCTGTCCTCTTCTCCGACAATTGTTTGTCATCTAAGGCCGCGGGAATTAAGTCAAATCTGGAGGTGACTCAAGTGGTTTTTGATCCTAAGTATCTTGGTTTGCCTGTACCTGAAGGGGGGATGGATAAGGGGAGATTTCAAACAGTGCAAGCCCGACTTAGTAAGAGACTCGTTGATTGGAATGAACAGTACATGGCAACTTTGAACAAGGAACTATTAATTAAATCGGTTGCACAAGCCATAACCACATGTGTGATGAGTGTATTCCGGCTGCCGATGTCTGTACTGGATGATCTTACATGATTAATGCGGCAATACTGGTGGGGTGTAGAGAAAGGAAAACGAAAGACGGCTTGGTTAAGTTGGGACAAGATGAGGCTACCAAAGTCCATGGGTGGTATGGGTTTCTGTGACATGCAAGTCTTTAACCAAGCGCTGCTCGCAAAGTTTGTGTGTGGACGATTATTACGAGCGAAGTACTATCCCAATGGGAATTTATTGGACATAGTATTTATAGGAAACTCTTCAGCAGTGTGGAAAGGAACCGAACATGGTCTGGAACTGGTCAAAAAAGGCATCATTTGGCGGGTTGGAGATGGTTCGTCGATACGTACTTGGAGGGATCCTTGGATTCCTCGAGGCCATAACTTTCGGCCGGTCACACCGAAAGGGAACTGTCGATTCAACCATGTGTTTGATTTTCTTGATGATAATGGTTTGGATGGTGCAACATTTGAATGACCATTTTTGGCCGTTGGATGTCCATGAAATTCTGAAAATCCGTACTTCACCGAGACAACGTCAAGATTTCTTTCCCTGGCATCCGGAGAAGAACATGCATTTTTTCGTGAAAAGTGCGTACTACCTGGTGACGGCCGTGCATGATGAACAGTTCGCCGGCGGGGCATCGAGCACTAGCCTCGACGAGAATCGATCCATTTGGAATCTTTTTGGAATTCGTGTGTTCCTTTACGCATGAAACATACGGCTTGGCGAGCTGCGACTGGTGCGTTGACTACTACAGCGTGGATGCAGTATAGGCATCTCACGTCGCGCAAATTTCTGCCCCCTCTGCAGCATTGTGTGGAGGAAGATAGCTACCATGCATTGGTTGCATGCAACCATGCACGTAGCATTTGGGAGGCCATGAGGCGCGTCTGGGCGCTCCCCTGTGACCAGCTCCTTATTAACAGTGGGAAAGAGTTGTTGCTAAACCTGCTGATTAATTGTAATGATGCCGAGCGGGACCGTGTTCTTATGCTTATATGGCGCATCTGCCAATTACGGAATGATCTTACTGATGATAAAGAGGTTCCCCCGGTGGCTGCTACGGTGGACTATTTGCAGAGTTATATGAAGTCTATTGGAGATGCTAGTAAATATAGCACAGAGGAAATTATTAAGGGTAAAATGCCGGTTGTTGGTTGGACTTTGCCTGAAGTAAGAGTGGTCGTGGCTCCTACACTTTGGCTGCCTCCTCCTACTGATTACGTTGCTCTGTCAGTGGATAGGTCGGCGGCAGGGTGATTCTCCGACATCACAATGGATCAGATATTTTTGCTGCATATTTATTTTCAATTGCAACGATGCACTGGAAGCGGGGTTACATGCAATCATGCAAGGAATGGCGCTTGTTTTACAACACTCTAACCTTCCAGACATTGTCCAATCTGATTCAAGTGAAGCTTTGTCTAGTCTTACAGGAGATGGACTAGTTCGTTCTGCCTATGGACATCTGGTGGATGAAATTAAGGAGTTGATGAAAGACCGGGAGTTTATTCCCCAGAAATTATCTAGGGATCAAAATAAAGTTGCAGACCGTTTGGCAAATTATAGTCGTTTAAAGTGTACCACGGCTGTGTGGTTGCACCTAGGTCCACCATGTATTGAGGATCTTTTACCTCTCAACTGTAACTCTCTCGATATGGAATAAAACTCTCTTTTCCTTGCAAAGAGAAGAACAATTCTTTGTCAAAGATTTTCTGGTGGACCATAAATATTTTGATTTCTCCAACAGTACCAAGTTCATGATTTTTAGCTGTTTGGATCATGTTTTTTTCATGCTTAGGTTCATATTTTTAGTTGTTCAGATCTTGTAATTTTTCATACTTAAGGTCACAATTTTAGTTGTTAAGATCGTTCAATCTTTTTGTTGGTGCATGTGTCAAGAGACTGAAAACTACAATTGGGTCAGTCACTTTCTTTGTGTGGAGATGAGAAAGGGCCCTAGGCCAGGCGCAGTCAGGGGCAGTGCTATAGCACGCTATCTGGACAAGTATGTATAATAACCAAGCCTCTATACCTGGGAAAGATTTCGCGTTCAGTTTAACCCACTTGTTTGACCGCGACCTGCTTGCTTACCGAGCGCACGCACGTGTATTTAATTGAGATACTGGCATGTACATTTACATGGTGGCTGTAGACTCAAGAGCAACTAGTTAACGAGCACTCCTTCGGGAGCCTCACAGTGATCAGCGCCACTTGGCGCGCTCTCAGCCGCCCGTCACGTGTCGCGCTCTAGGCACTTCCTTCGGATTTGTTTTTTTTTCGCACGCATTTTCAACTTTTTAAATGATTTTTTTCCAGGTTTTTTCGACGTTCGGTTTTCCACCGGTCTTTCTTAACACTTGGACCAAAACAATTTCGGAACTTTTTTTTGCGCGAAAAACACATTTTTTTTGTTTCGCGAGAGTCACGGTTTTGCTTCCGCGAGCGGCGCGGTTTTGCTTTCGTGAGAAACACGGCCGTGCCTCTCGGAAATGGAAAATAATATGTTTTCTGTTTTTTTCTTCCGCAAGAGTCACGGTTTTGCTTCCGCGAGAGACACGGTTGTGCTTTCGCGAGAGTCACGGCTGTGCCTCTCGGAAACGGAAAAAAAACACGTTCTCTGTTTTTTTCCTTCCGCAAAAGTCACGGTTTTGCTTCCGTGAGAGGCACAGTTGTGCTTTCGTGAGAGTCACGGCCGTGCCTCTCAGAAAGAAAAAATGCATTTTTGTTTTTTTCGTTTCGTGATACATACGGTTGTGCTTTCTCGAGAGTCACGGCCGTGCCTCTCAGAAACGGAAAAAACGTATTTTCTCTTTTTTTCGCGAGAGGCACGATTTTGCTTCCCCGAGAGGCACAATTGTGATTTAGCGAGAGGCACGGGCGTGCCTCTTTCGGAAAGGAAAAAAACCGTGCTCCATGTTCGTTTTTTGGTCCGGTTTTTTTCATGAAAATACATTTTGTCAAAACCTATCAACATGGGATCTAGTTTTTAAGATCTCGACAACAGGAATCTAATTGTCAAAACTGTTCGAGATTTGGATGCACGGCTTAAGAAATAAAACATTTTGAATAAACAGATCTACGAAAAAAGGGAAAACTCCTAGGTTGCGACAAGTCGCGCCACTTGTCGCAACCTGGAAAGGTGGGAGTGATCTTTGCCACGAGTACTCCTCTATTAGTGATTTCATGTAGACTCTTGGTCAAAATTTTGTTAACGTGGATCGCGACTCGATGGGTGTGGTTAGCGATTTTGCGTGTGGGCCATACTGTCGCGTTGACCTGGCTGCTACGGTTCCTTGGGTGGTCGCATGCATGTGTGGACTGGTAGTTTCTCACGATTTACCTAGCCCGCTATCGTTTTCCTCCTGTAGCGAAACCTAGCCGCCGCCACAGGAGAGCCGCTCCTTCCCATGCCGTCTTCCGACGGCTCTCCGCAGCCGGCGACCTAATGGCCGTCGGTCGTGAGGGGGGGTCGTCGGGTCCCGCATGTGTGGATCGTTTTAGCCTTAAGTTTTAGGGCCCAAGAAGCTTATAGTTTTGGATCGTCTTGACTTTGACGGCGGCGATGGAGATGCAGAATAAAGAAGCTCTGGATTCTTCTCTGGCGAGGCGATCGTCTCTATGGTTGGTGAAGTATCTGGAAACCAGTCTATTCAAGCAGGGATGTCGTGGCGGCGGCGGCATCCTTGTGGTCAACATATGTCCTCGGGCTCTGTCATTGCGACGGCGTCTGCTCCAACATCGGCACGGAGCTTGGGAGGTACTCGAGGAGCAAATGCATATTGTGGTCTGCATCGACGACATCTGGAAGACGGAATATGTGTTGGGCTTGTGGTTCATGGATGGCAGGTATGGTTTCCTCCTCTGACGCCTTAGTCATGTGGGGGTGCCAGATCTGCAGTACGATGGCGTGTCCGGGGTATTTCCCCGGTCTGATTCGTTCAATGGTAATGATTTCGCCTTTGGCGAGCCACCTTGGTGGTCCGCAAAGTTGCATATCAGCGATGGAGCCACATCGAGCTCGGGTGAGGACGTGGTCCGTCATTTTTTCTTTAGATGGCTATTATGGTGGTTCCGGTGTTTACGTGACTTGTACTTTAATCTTTATGATATGAATGAGACACATATTACCATGCAAAAATAAAGTTTCTCACAATTTGCCTACCGATTGCGTCTACTTTTTGGCAGCTGGATGGGTTTCTCCTGTTGTGCTAATTTTTTGGCATGGGCCTTCGTGCCCACTCGGCTGCATGCATGGCCCGGCGTGTGCTGCCTTTCTGTTGTTGCAGTGCGATCGGCCGCCTGCGTGGTCATGTGCTCATGTGTCACGCTGCGCGCGCTCGATTGTTCTCGTGCTCATCTGTCACGTCTGTGCGCGCTCAATTCTTCTGTCAGTGCCGCCTTGGTCGCCTTCCAGAAGCGTCCTCACTCGATGCTTCGCCTCTTTTGGATGCGGGCGCCGCCTTGCCGCCCTGCCGCGCTTCCCATCGCGAAGGCTCCGGCGGAATCCAGTGACATAGCTTTTCACCATTTTGTCCGGCTATAAAATCCTCCCTGGCTCTCCTCTGGAGATCACAGCATCACCCACATTACGCAAATCCTCATGGTGTAACAACCGTCACCTCCGTTCTTGCCGTCGGCCCTTTCTTCGCCGGAGCCTCAACCGCCAGGTTCCGACTCTCCTCCCAGCGCCGCTGTCGTATGCCCTCGGAGCCACCTGGTTGATGGCCTGCGGGGCTGCGCGAGGAGGCCACGCCGTGGAGGGGCTTGCTGCCGTGGCCAGGTCACTGCAAATCCCCGTGGCTGCCGCCGCAAACCCCTACGCCTGTCGATATACACCCATGCGCCATGGCTCTTCAGGCGCTTTGGCTAGGACGGTGGAGGCTCCCATGGAGGCATGAGCGATCGTGGGAGAAACAGAGGCGGTAGTGACGGTGGACCTGCTGGCTTCCGGTTCATCTTGCTTCTTCCAGGAGCGTATTTGCGACGTCATCCTTCTGGGGGTTCGAGCGACCGTCATTAATTGGGTGCGTAACGGTGGAAGGCGTTCTGCAGCTCGAGGTTCTGCTGTGTTAATGACGGAGGGTGAACATTCACTCATGGCGCCGAGCTTGGCATGTCGGTCGTCGTTCTGCTGGCCATGCAGATCGTGGTTAGTTTGGTCTAGCTGTTTGCTTCTGAGATCTTTCTTTTCTTTTTTTTTCTTTTCTTTTCTTGGGTGATTATTCAGTGGTGCGTGTTTGCTTTCTTGTTTTTTGCAGCAGTTGTGTTTTCGTAGCACCAAGATTTTCCTGTCGATACTTCGTACCATCGGCATCGTCGACGACAGCCAAGGTGCGGTGGTGGCGGCTACAAATGAAGCCGAGCGGCGGGCTGAAGGGGAGGACAACTGCTGAAGCACAAACTCTGACGGTAACTACCATCCTACAGAGGCGACGTCATCAGGGAAAGACACATAATAACGGCGTGAGTCCTTGTCGAACTCCCACTTGAGCTCAAGCGCATCATCTGGAACGGAGTCGTCGGGCCCTGCATCTGGTTTGAAAGTAATCTATGAGCCACAAAGACTCAGCAATCTCGCACCCTCGCGATCAAGACTATTTAAGCTTATAGGTAAGGCAAGATAATATGAAAATTTGCAGCAAGCGACTAGCATATATGATGGCTAACCTGTTCGCAAAAAAGAGCGAGAAGAGAAGGCAAAGCACGAACGAATAACTAGAGAACAAACTGCGGCAAGCATTACTCCAACATCGTGTTCACTTTCCGGACTCCGCCGAAAAGAGACCATCACGGTAACTCACACTGTTGATTCATTTTAATTAAGTTAAGGTTCAAGTTATCTACAACCGGACATTAACAAATTCCTATCTGCCCATAACCGCGGGCACGGCTTTCGAAAGTTCAAATCCCTGCAGGGGAGTCCCAACTTAGCCCACGACAAGCTCTCACGGTCAACGAAGGATATACCTCCTCCCGAGACATTCCGATCAGACTCGGTATCCCGGTTCTACAAGACACTTCGACAAGTTAAAACAAATCCAGCAACACCGCCCGAATGTGCCGACAAATCCCGATAGAAGCTGCACATATCTCGTTCTCAGGGCACACTCAGATTGTCTAAACTTCCGGTAGGCCAGCCCAGAGTTGCCCCTGGTGGCCACCGGCGGCTGACGAGGTGGACCAACACTCAGAGGAGCACTGCCCCGGGGGGGGGGTTTAAATAAGATGACCCTCGGGCTCCGGAAACCCAAGGAAAAAAGAGGCTAGGTGACAAATGGTAAAACCAAGGTTGGGCATTGCTGAAGGAGTTTTATTCAAGGCGAACTGTCAAGGGGTTCCCATTATTACCCAACCGCGTAAGGGACGCAAAATCCGGAAACATAACACCGATATGACGGAGACTAGGGCGGCAAGAGTGGAACAAAACACTAGGCGAGAGGCCGAGCCTTCCACCCTTTACCAAGTATATAGATGCATTAATATAACAAGATAATATAATGATATCCCAACAAGAAAATAATGTTCCAATAAGGAACGATCTCCAATCTTCACCTGCAACTAGCAACGCTATAAGAGGGGCTGAGCAAAGCGGTACCATAGCCAATCAACGGTTTTCTAGGACATGGTGGGTTAGAGGTTTGACATGGCAATTTAGGAGGCATGATAAACAAGTGATAGGCATCGTAGTATAGGCATAGCAAAAGAGCGAGCATCTAGCAAAGCAAAGATAGAAGTGATTTCGAGGGTATGATCGTCTTGCCTGTAAAGTTGTCAGAGTTGACTGGATCCTCAAAAGCAAACTCAACGGGCTCCTCGTTAGCGAACTCGTCTCTCGGCTCTACCCAAACAAGACAAACAAGAAAAAGGAACACAATCAACCACGTGCAAAGCTCAAACAACATGATGCAAACATGGTATGCTATGCGGGATGCGGTATGTGATGCATATGCAAGATTTGACAAGGAATGAAAGAACCTGGCCTCAACTTGGAAATTCAAGTGTGCCACTGGAAATATGAGGTGATTTCGGTTGAAATCGATATAAAGATCGCCGGAATCGGATGCATGGTTTGGAAATGGCAAGAAAAACAAATATGGCACCGGTCTGCGATAAACAACAAATAGTCATCTAAATGCAACAAGTTAAACATGGCAACAAAATACATGGAGGGGATCCATTCATTATGCTTAACAAAATATGAACACTGAGCTACGTCCAATTCATCCATTAACAGATTCAAACAAGCATGGCAAAAGCGCAATTGGTGAACAGGTTTCAGACTTAGTGAAATTAACACTAGTCTGGAATTTCAGATCAGGTAGCACACTTTGGAGCATGAAAACTAGATGCTACAGGAACTTAAAATGGCAAGGCAAGGCATGGCATGGAGCTACTCAAAGAGCTTAACAAAAGTCCCTTGGTGACCTTAAGACAAAAGGGATCAGAAAATACAAATGCAAGCATGTGAACATGGCAAAAACATAATCAGATCACAGACTTAGAGAAAAACTGGAGCATGCAATTCAGATATCAAGTAGGCATGTTCACGATCTCGATGCACTCACTACAGAGCATGTCATGATAATCTAAGCATGCACCCATCCATAATACACATTATACAAGCTAGATATGGCAAGAACAACAACATAGCATGCACGGATCAACTACAACATCCTCGGCAAAATCGCTAACAAGTAGACAATCTGCCCAGATTCACGAAATAGCAAAAGTAGAGCTCAATTGACTTAAGCTAGGGTGTTCCATAATTGCAAATAAAGGCATGTATGGATAGAGCACTACAAGATTAACAAATCATCCTTACTGATCATCCTCACAAGAGGCACGGATCACTAGGAAACAACATGAACATATGGCATATTGATAAAACAGATCAAGGACTTAGTGGAATTGCTAAGTCCCTGAAATCAGCATTAAAGAATGCACCACTTTGCAAGCTTGTGATAGTCACCACACATATGAAAAATATACATGGATGGAACCTCTGGAAAGATGGCAAAGCATATAACAAAACACATATAGAGCTCAGGAGCATATCATGCACACAATAATCATGGCAAAAATGACAAATAGCTATTTGGAGTAGCAGATCCGACAACTAACTCAAATAGCACTCTTCCAATGGCATTTCGGGCATTAAGATGAACTCAAATGAAAATGATGCGATGAGATGAAATGATGTACTCTCTGAGGCGAACATTTTGATATGCTACACGCCCAAAACGGATCTACGGATGCAAAGTTACGGCACGATGAAATATGAAAAATGGTTAGGGTTTCTGAGAAAAAGTCAACCAAGAACTATTCCTAGATCTAGATCGGCCGGTACTGTTCACGCGCGTTCGACGAGGATCGCCGGGGAGGTCGGCACCGGAGTTGATGGAGCTTGCCGGCACGAGGGGAGGAGGAAGCCGGAGCCGGGGCCGGCGACGTGGAAGCGTGGGACGCCGACGACGAGGGGCTCGGGGCGGCGATGTGGCGGCTCCGGCGAGCTCGTGCGGCGGCGGGGCGAGGTCCGGCCGGCGATGGCGTGCCGGGCGGCGGTGTCGGCGGCGAGGTACGCGGGTAGTCCGGCGAGGGAGGCTGGCACCGGCGTGGTGCAGGCGGGCGGCGGGCGCCCTGCAGGCCACGGGGGCCCCGCACGGGCCGAGCGGGCCGGCGGCGGGAGGAGCCTGGCGATGTGGGCGCGGCGACACGTGGCACTCAGCGATTGGCCCAGGCGAAGATGCGAACGTTATCCGGCGGCGGGCGGACGTTGTCCAGCCGCGCGGAGGTGTGGGGAGCTAGGTTAGGGGTGGAATGACCCGGGATTTTCGGAGGGGGTGATATTTATAGGCATAGAGGGAGCTAGGAGTGTTCAAATGAGGTGTGCATTTCGGCCACGCGATCGTGATCGAACACTCTAGATGATGGAGAGGGTTTTTGTGGGTTTTGGGCCAAATTGGAGGGGTGTTGGGCTGCAACACACACGAGGCCTTCTCGGTCCCTCGGTTAACCGTAGGAGCATCAAACGAAGTCCAAATGGTACGAAACTTGACAGGCGGTCTACCGGTAGTAAACCAAGGCCGCTTGGCAAGTCTCGGTCCAATCCGGAAATGTTTAACCCCCACACACGAAAAGAAGGTAGAAATGACCACCGGAGGAGAACGGAGCGCCGAAATGCAAAACGGACAACGGGGAAAATGCCCGGATGCATGAGACGAACACGTATGCAAATGCAATGCACATGATGACATAATATGAGATGCATGACAACGACAACAACACACGGAGACAAAAACCCGAACCCGGGAAAATAAAATAACTTAGTGCCGGAAACGGCAAGAGTTGGGGTACATATTAGTTAAATCATATCCGGGGTGTTACAACACTCCACCACTACGAAAGGATCTCGTCCCGAGATCTAGGACTGGAAGAATGTCGGGTACTCAGAACGGAGGTGATCCTCGCGTTCCCAGGTGGCTTCACGGTCGAAATGGTGTGACCACTTGACTTTGAGGAATTTGATTGACTTATTGTGAGTCTTGCATTCAGTCTCTTCAAGAATAGCAACGGGTGCTCACGATAAGAGAGATCTTCTTGGAGATCATTGTCTTCGAAGTTGACGGTGCGGTCAGGAGTCTTGAAGCACTTGCGGAGCTGAGAGACATGGAACACGTCGTGCACATTTGCAAAGTTTGAAGGAAGCTCAAGTTGATAGGCGAGATCGCCTCTCTTGCTGACGATCTTGAAAGGTCCCACGTATCTAGGGGCAAGCTTCCCTTTGATACCGAAGCGACGAGTACCTTTCATTGGAGAGACGCGGAGGTAAACATGATCTCCGATCTCGTAAGCCAATTCACGGTGCTTACTATCACAGTAGCTCTTCTGGCGCGATTGCGCTGCTTTGAGGTTATCTCGAATGACTTTACACATTTCCTCTGCCTCTGTGATTAAGTCATTTCCCAGAAGATGACGTTCACCAGTTTCAGACCAGTTGAGAGGGGTACGACACTTCCTGCCATACAGAATTTCGAATGGGGCCTTGCCCGAACTTGCTTGAAAACTGTTGTGTAGGAGAATTCAGCATATGGAAGACAATCTTCCCACTTCATGCCAAAGGAGATCACACAAGCCCTGAGCATATCTTCAAGAATCTAGTTGACACGCTCGACTTGACCACTAGTTTGAGGATGGAAAGCTGTGCTGAAGCGGATGTTGGTGCCCATGGCCTTCTAAAAAGAATCCCAAAACTTGGAGGTAAAGATGCTGCCACGGTCTGAAGAGATCACCTGAGGAATACCATGTAGCGAGAAAATTCGAGAGGTATAGAGCTCCGCCAATTGAGCTGCAGTGATAGACTCTTTGATAGGCAGAAAGTGAGCCACTTTAGTGAGTTTGTCGATGATAATGAATATAGCATCATTGCTGCGCTTGGACTTCGGAAACCCAGTCATGAAGTCCATCTCAATGTGGTCAAACTTCTATTCTAGAATGGCAAGAGGTTGGAGGAGACCAGCTGGCCTTTGGTGTTCTGCCTTCACTCTTCTGCAGACATCACACTCATTCACGAACTGGGCAATCTCGTGCTTCATTCGAGTCCACCAGTAAGCCTGCTTGAGGTCCTGATACGTCTTCGTGCTCCTAGGGTGGATGGAGAGGAGTGAATTGTGATCCTCATTCATGATCACTTTACGAACATCACCTTTGGGCACAACAATACGATCCTTGAAGAAGAGAGTATCCTTGTCATCAAGGCGGTAGCACTTGTACTTGGGTTGACTCTTGGCAATCCCAATCTTCACCTTCTTCACCATAGCATCAAGAAGTTGAACCTGACGAATCTGGTCTTCTAAGGTAGGAGAGACTTGAAGGTTGGCGAGGAAACCTTGAGGAACAACTTGCAGATTGAGTTTGCGGAAAGCTTCACAAAGCTCGAGTTGGAAAGGCTTGAGAATCAGACTGTTGCAGTAGGCCTTCCTGCTCAAAGCGTCAGCAATCACATTGGCCTTGCCTGGAGTATACTCGATACTTGGATTATGCTCTTGAATCACTTCGACCCATCGAGTCTGCCTGAGGTTGAGATTAGGCTGAGTGAAGATGTACTTGAGACTCTTGTGGTCAGTGAAGATGTCCGCTTTTCTTCCCAATAAGAGATGTCTCCGAGTCAAAAGAGCATGCACGACTGCCGCCAACTCGAGGTCATGAGTGGGGTAGTTCTTCTCGTTGGGCTTCAACTAGCGAGAGTTATAAGCCACAACTTTCTTCTCTTGCATCAACACTGCACCAAGACCTTGAAGAGAGGCATCACAGAAGACCTCGAACGGTTTGGATTCATCAGGAGGAGTCAGAACTGGAGCGGTGACCAATTTCTCTTTCAAAGTGTTGAAAGCGATGTCACATTTCGGAGACCAAACGTACTTGACGTGCTTCTGGAGAAGGTTTGAAAGAGGCTTCGCGATCTTTGAAAAGTTCTCAACGAACCTTCGACAGTAGCTTGCGAGACCGAGGAAGCTACGGAGTTGCTTCACGTTCTAAGGTGGTTCCCAATTCACAATTGCAGACACCTTCTCAGGATTCACCGCAATGCCCTTGGCAGAGATGATATGCCCAAGATAAAGAACCTCATCAAGCCAGAACTCGCACTTTGAGAACTTGGCGTAGAACTGGTGTTCCCTGAGCTTATCGAGCACCAAACGCAAGTGCTTGGCATGATCTTCCTTGTTCTTCGAAAAGACCAGAATGTCGTCGAGATAGACCAAAACAAAGTCATCGGTGTAGGCGTTGAAGATGAAGTTCATCATGCGAGAGAAAGTCAGAGGGACGTTGACAAGGCCAAAAGACATGACAGTGTATTCATATGAACCATAGCTTGTCCTGAAAGCCGTCTTGGGAATATCTTGCTCACGGATTCGAATCTGATGATAACCCATATGGAGATCAAGCTTGGAGAATACTTGGGCACCTTTGAGTTGTTCGAACAGCTCGTTGATGTTGGGAAGTGGGTACTTGTTCTTGATAGTCTTCTTGTTCAATGGACGGTAGTCAACACAAAGTCGGTCCGTTCCATCCTTCTTCTTCACAAAAAGTACTCCACAGCCCCACGGAGAGGAACTAGGTCGGATGAGACCCATTCGCTCTTGAATATCGAGTTGCTTCTTCAGCTCCTTCAACTCTTCAGGTCCGAGCTTGTAATGACGCTTGCAAACCGGTTCCGTGCCAGGCTCAAGATCGATGACGAATTCAACTGGCCGGTGCGGAGGCATTCCTGGAAGCTCTTCTGGAAAGACGCCTTGATATTCACAGACGACTGGGATTTGCGAGATGGCATCCAGTTCACCCTTCTAATTGAGAGAAAACAGACGGATTGTATTATCCCGAGCAGAAAAGACAATTACATCCTCAGACGAATGAGTCAATTGAATCTGCCTGGCTACACAATCAAGCTGAGCCTTGTGCTTAGAAAGCCAATCCACCCCGAGAATAAGATCAATATCCGAGTTTCCAAGGACCATTGGAGAAGCCAGAAACTTGAAATCACCCATCAAGATAGAAATATCCGGAATCTCATAGTTTGCGAGCAAACATCTACCCGAAGAGACAACTGCTAACGGTTTATGCATAACTTGAGAATACCATCCATGCTTAGATGCAAAAGGTCTCGAGATGAAACAATGCGATGCACCAGTGTCAAAAAGTACTTTTGCAGGAACATCGTTAACAGGAAGGTTACCCATGATGACATCTGACGAGTCCTCTGCCTGAGCGGCATTCACCATGTTGACCTTGGCGTACTTGGGGTTATGCTTGACCACAGCTGTACTTGCCGATCTCACAGGATGAGGAGGAGGGAGACGCCTCTGATTGAAGCATTTGTTGGCATAGTGACCCTTCTGTTGGCACTTGTTACACGTGACCTCTGAAAGCGGGCGGTGATACGGAGCACTCGATCTTGGAGCTTGAGACGGAGTCTTGTTCTGAAAGCCAGGGTTGGGTGGATGGGAAGATCCACTGCCACCTTTGCTCTTCTGTTGATACGGCTGACGGAACATAGGAGGAGGAAGCCAATACTTCTGTTGCTTGGCCACTTGAGTAGACGAAGAAGGAGTAGCATCTCTGACTCGCTTCTTGGAAGCATCACACTACAGTTGAGCAGCCTCTTGCTTCAATGCCATGTTGTAGAACTCATCGTACCTCAAGGGCTCAAAGAGAACAAGAGCTAGCTGGATTTCTTCTCTGAGACCACCCCTGAACTGGTATATCATGCTCTTCTCATCAGGGACGTTCTGCTTAGCAAAGCAGGCAAGCTTCTGAAACAACTTGTTGTAGTCATAGACAGACATAGAGCCTTGCTTCAGGTTGCGGAATTCCTCATGCTTGCTTTCATCCACGCTCTGAGGAATATGATGAGCTTTGAAGTCTTGACGGAATTCATCCCAGGTAATCACACGGCCTCCTCTGGAATCTTTGTACTGCTGGAACCATTCTGCAGCTTGATCTTTGAGTTGGAAGGAAGCGAACTTGACGAAGTCCTCAGGCCTGACGTTACTGCACTCGAAATGCTTGCACAGGTCCACAAGTCAATCGTCAGCATCAGTTGCCTCAACACAATTGCTTAAGGTCTTTGGCTGGTTAGAAAGGAACTGGTTGAGTGTAGCAAAGTGATTCTGATTGTTGCCTTGGTTGCCTTGGTTCGCTTGGTTGCGCTCTTGAAGAATTTGCATGATCAACTGCGTGTTTGCATTGGTTGCGGCCATCACAACTTGCCATGCCTCCGAAGGAGGCGGAGGTGGTGGCGGATCCTGATTCTGATTCTGATTGCTGCTCTTAGCGGGAGCCATCCTGAAGAGGGTGACATCCGTTAGCACATTGACAGATAAAAATGCAGCTGAATCAAGCGGCTTGAAATTGCAACACATAGTCTTCACATCCGAACATAAGAACGAATGCATTCCACTTGAAATGGTCACATATCCATAAATTGAGAAGCCAATTAGAATTTAGGTAGACGAATAAATCAACAAGGTACGGAGCAAGAACGAATACTCGGTAAGAAATCCCAATCTCAAACCAAATATCCATGGAAGAAGAACTAGAGCTACAAGAATTCCCACCTATGAAACTCCCGAACCTTTCCGGTTATGCAATCAGGTGTTGGGGATACAGGGGAAGCATAATATCTCACCCAAATCTAGCAAATCCTACATCCAGCTGTATCCATCCTTCAACACATAACCGAGAAAACTTCGGAAACCATCTACCTCAACCTTCGAAAAGCATCCATTATACAAGTTATGGCAATACTCCTGAACTCCCGCCCAAGTACTGGGTGGCGTCGAGGTTATCTCACCAACAACTGCATAAAAGAGATTTTCGATGTCGGTGAACTAAACTCAGGTATTCCAGAACTGCAACGATAAAATTGTGACGACAACACCTCGGAGCTCAACTCCCCGGGACACTGCCACAACCCCTAAATGACAGGAGGCACCAAGAACAAGGTTCTCGTCACAAATCCATCGGAACGATTCCAAGATACCCGCATGATCCTAAAAAAAAATTTGTGAAATTTGAGAAGAGAAGAGTCAAAACTCTACATCAGGATGCCTTACCAGAGCGATGAGGAGACTGGGGAGTAAAAAGAATTCCTAAACTCTCCGATATATAATTCCTAAATGACTCAAAACATTTTTCTAGACTCAACAATGGCTGCTAAAAACGATCAAGCAGTGGGGGCTCCTAAGGTCCGGGAAGGCTCTGATTACCAACTTGTAACGCCCTCGATGCGGCTATATCTCCTACATGTCGAAGCACGACTTAGAGGCATAACCACATTGAAAGCAATGTCGCAAGTAAGGCAATCTTCACAACATCCCATGTAAATTAGATAATAAAAGGGGAAGGTACATAGTTGGCTTACACTCGCCACTTCACACAAAGTACATAAATAGCATTTCATCATCCAATCACTCATGGCCCGACTATGGTGCCAAAATAAAAGATCGACCCCAACAAGCGACATGGTCCCGATAGACCCAACTGGGCACAACTACTGATCATTAGGGAAAGACACATAGTAACAGCGTGAGTCCTCGTCGAACTCCCACTTGAGCTCAAGCACATCATCTGGAACGGAGTCGTCAGGCCCTGCATCTGGTTTGGAAGTAATCTGTGAGCCACAGGGACTCAGCAACCTCGCACCCTCGCGATCAAGACTATTTAAGCTTATAGGTAAGGCAAGGTAATATGAGGAGCTGCAGCAAGCGAGTAGCATATATGGTGGCTAACCTGTTCGCAAAAGAGAGCGAGAAGACAAGGCAAAGCACGAACGAATAACTAGAGAACAACCTGCGGCAATCATTACTCCAACACCGTGTTCACTTCCCGGACTCCGCCGAGAAGAGACCATCACGGTAACTCACACCGTTGATTCATTTTAATTAAGTTAAGGTTCAAGTTATCTACAACCGGACATTAACAAATTCCCATCTGCCCATAACCGCGGGCACGGCTTTCGAAAGTTCAAATCCCTGCATGGGAGTCCCAACTTAGCCCATGACAAGCTCTCACGGTCAACGAAGGATATACCTTCTCCCGAGACATTCCGATCAGACTCGGTATCCCGGTTCTACAAGACACTTCGACAAGTTAAGGCAAATCCAGCAACACCGCCCGAATGTGCCGACAAATCCCGATAGGAGCTGCACATATCTCGTTCTCAGGGCACACTCAGATTGTCTAAACTTCCGGTAGGCCAGCCCAGAGTTGCCCCTGGTGGCCACCGGCAGCTGACGAGGTGGACCAACACTCAGAGGAGCACTGGCCCCGGGGGGTTTAAATAAGATGACCCTCGGGCTCCGGAAACCCAAGGGACAAAGAGGCTAGGTGGCAAATGGTAAAACCAAGGTTGGGCATTGCTGGAGGAGTTTTATTCAAGGCGAACTATCAAGGGGTTCCCATTATTATCCAACCGCGTAAGGGACACAAAATCCAGGAACATAACACCGATATGACGGAAACTAGGGCGGCAAGAGTGGAACAAAACAATAGGCGAGAGGCTGAGCCTTCCACCCTTTACCAAGTATATAGATGCATTAAGATAACAATATAATATAATGATATCCCAACAAGAAAATAATGTTCCAATAAGGAACGATCTCCAATCTTCACCTGCAACTAGCAACGCTATAAGAGGGGCTAAACAAAGTGATAACGTAGCCAATCAACGGTTTGCTAGGACATGGTGGGTTAGAGGTTTGACATGGAAATTTGGGAGGCATGATAAACAAGTGGTAGGCATCGTAGCATAGGCATAGCAAAAGAGCGAGAATCTAGCAACGCAAAGATAGAAGTGATTTCGAGGGTATGATCATCTTGCCTGCAAAGTTGTCAGAGTTGACTGGATCCTCGAAAGCAAACTCAACGGGCTCCTCGTTAGCGAACTCGTCTCCCGGCTCTACCCAAACAAGACAAACAAGCAAAAGGAACACAATCAACCACGTGCAAAGCTCAAACAACATGATGCAAACATGGTATGCTATGCGGGATGCGGTATGTGATGCATATGCAAGATTTGACAAGAAATGAAAGAACCTGTCCTCAACATGGAAATCCAAGTGCGCCACTTGAAAGATGAGGTGATTTCGGTTGAAATCGATATAAAGATCGCCAGAATCGGATGCACGGTTTGGAAATGGCAAGCAAAACAAATATGGCACCGGTCTGCGATAAACAGCAAGTAGCCATCTAAATGCAACAAGTTAAACATGTTACATCACCCAAACATGACAACAAAATACATGGAAGGGATCCATTCATGATGCTTAACAAAAGATGAACACTGAGCTACGTCCAATTCATCCACTAACAGGTTCAAACAAGCATGGCAAAAGTGCAATTGGTAAACAGGTTTCAGACTTAGTGAAATTAACACTAGTCTGGAATTTCAGATCAGGTAGCACACTTTGGAGCATGACAACTAGATGCTACAGGAACTTAAAATGGCAAGGCAAGGCAAGGCATGGAGCTACTCAAAGAGCTTAACAAAAGTACCTTAGTGACCTTGAGCCAAAAGGGATCAGAAAATACAAATGCAAGCATGTGAACATGGCAAAAACATAATCAGATCACAGACTTAGAGAAAAACTGGAGCATGCAATTCAGATATCAAGTAGGCATGTTCACGAGCTCGATGCACTCACTACAAAGCATGTCATGACAATCTAAGCATACACCCATCAAGAATGCACATTATACAAGCTAGACATGGCAAGAACAACAACATAGCATGCACGGATCAACTACAACATCCTCGGCAAAATCGCTAACAAGTAGACAATTTGCCCAGATTCACGAAATAGCAAAAGTAGAGCTCGATTGACTCAAGCTAGGGTGCTCCATAATTGCAAACAAAGGCATGGATGGATAGAGAACTTCAAGATTAACAAATCATCCTTACTGATCATCCTCAAAAGAGGCACGGATAACTAGGAAACAACATGAACATATGGCATATTGATAAAACAGATCAAGGACTTAGTGGAATTGCTAAGTCCCTGAAATCAGCATTAAAGAATGCACCACTTTGCAAGCTTGTGATAGTCACCACACATATGAAAAAAAATACATGGATGGCACCTCTGGAAAGATGGCAAAGCATATAACAAAAACATATAGAGCTCAGGAGCATATCATGCACACAATAATCATGGCAAAAATGACAAATAGCTATTTGGAGCAGCAGATCCGACAACTAACTCAAATAGCACTCTTCCAACGGCATTTCGGGCATCAAGATGAACTCAAATGAAAATGATGCAATGAGATGAAATGATGTACTCTCCGAGGCGAACATTTTGATATGCTACACGCCCAAAACGGATCTACGGATGCAAAGTTACGGCACGATGAAATATGCAAAATGGCTAGGGTTTCTGAGAAAAAGTCAACCGAGAACTATTCCCAGATCTAGATCGGCCGGTACTGTTCATGCGCGTTCGACGAGGATCGCCGGGGAGGTCGGTGCCGGAGTTGATGGAGCTTGCCGGTGCGAGGGGAGGAGGAGGACGGAGCCGGGGCCGGCGACGTGGAAGCGCGGGACGCCGGCGACAAGGGGCGCGGGGCGGCGATGTGGCGGCTCCGGCGAGCTCCTGTGGCGGCGGGGCGAGGTCCGGCCAGCGATGGTGCGCCGGGCGGTGGCGGGCGGAGAGGCGGTGTCGGCAGCAAGGTGCACGCGGAGTCCGGCGAGGGAGGCGGGCGCGGCGTGGTGCAGGCGGGCGACGGGCGTGGTGTGGGCCGCGGGGGCCCCGCACGGGCCGAGCGGGCCAGCGGCGGGAGGAGGTTGGCGATGTGGGTGCGGGGACACGTGGCACTCAGCGATTGGCCCGGGTGAAGATGCGGACGTTGTCCGGCGGCGGGCAGACGTTGTCCGGCCGTGCGGAGGTATGGGGAGCTAGGTTAGGGGTGGAATGACCCGGGATTTTTGGAGGGGGTGATATTTATAGGCATAGAGGGAGCTAGGAGTGTCCAAATAAGGTGCAGTTTTCGGCCACGCGATCGTGATCGAACGCTCTAGATGATGGAGATGGTTTTGGTGGGTTTTGGGCCAAATTGGAGGGGTTTTGGGCTGCAACACACACGAGGCCTTCTTGGTCTCTCGGTTAACCGTAGGAGCATCAAACGAAGTCCAAATGGTACGAAACTTGACAGGCGGTCTACCGGTAGTAAACCAAGGCCGCTTGGCAAGTCTCGGTCCAATCCGGAAATGTTTAACCCCCACACACGAAAAGAAGGTAGAAATGACCACCGGAGGAGAACGGAGTGGCGGGATGCAAAACGGACAACGGGGAAAATGCTCGGATGCATGAGACGAACACGTATGCAAATGCAATGCACATGATGACATGATATGAGATGCATGACAATGACAACATCACACGGAGACAAAAACCCGAACCCGAGAAAATAAAATAACTTAGTGCCGGAAATGGCAAGAGTTGGAGTACATATTAGTTAAATCATATCCGGGGTGTTACAGAGGACAACAACTGAAGCACAGACTCTGACAGTAACTACCATCCTACAGAGGCGACGCGTGAGGCATCGGCTCTGGCTGTAGGACAGCCTCGTTGTGGTGAAGAAGTCGGCAGACCCGAAGGATGACTTCTCGGCAAGCATCATGGCCGTGATGATCGCGGCAAACGACAACGTCTGGCCATCGCCGCGGGTCTCGAGGATCTTCTTGTGTGCTACTGCACCCTCAACACCGCCAAGCACCACCATGGCATCGTCATCGCGTTACAGCACACGTTGCTCAAGTACCAGCATGAAAGGCCACTAGAGACGGAGCGGCGTCTTGCAGCACCAGTCCGTGTCTTCAGCGGTCAAGGAGTCTGGCAGGTTTAGATCGAAAGGCAGCTCCACTCGCCCACACATATCCCCAGGCAGGCTCCGGATGCACTGCTGCAACAGCACGTCTAGGAAATCATTGGGTCGTCGACCTTGTCATCAGGTTGGTGTTTCATCTGCGGTTGCGTGACCGCGATTTGTCTATCTTCGTACCGTACGATCTCTATTGGTCAACCCCGTTAGGTCAGTTTGCCTTTTTTTCTTTGTAATTTGGTTCATTTTATGTAGTGTTGAAAAATTAGGCATTTTTCTATTATGTTTAATCCAGAAAAACAATAGGTAAAACGTGATCATCATGACAAGGAGAACAATTGAGAGATGCAACTGATTGGTGAAACTAGTCATGCACTTGAGATAATAAGCAACAAGCAAAATATCCATGTCCATCACTAGTAGCAGTAAACCAAATGCTAGCCCTGTCAGAGAGGATAATATGATGTACGAAACAACAGCAGAAGATGCAGACGTGTCGTTCATCATGTCGTCGAAGAGGTTGTCGACGTCGCGGAAGAAGTCGTCGTTGGGGAACTCGTCGTCAAAGATGTCGTCGTTAGCAACAACGATGAACAAAAATCCAGCAGTCGTGCGGAGACACTCCCCAAAAACATAATCTCCCCTCCCCTGTACCGGATCACAAGAGGTGGGGTTTTAGAGGCCTGCTGTCTCACTCCCCGGTGCATGAAGGTACGAGTATCTAGGTGACATTCGGGTTTTGGTTGATTTGTGTCTTAAGGTGTTATTCTAGTATGAACTCTAGGATATATTGAACAGAAAGAATAGCTTCGTGTTATTTTACTACGGACTCTTGAAAAGATCGATCAGAAAGGATAACTTTGAGGTGGTTTCATACCCTACAATAATATCTTCGATTGTTCTCCGCTATTAGTGACTTTGGAGTGACTCTTTATTGCATGTTGAAGGATAGTTATATGATCCAATTATGTTATTATTGTTGAGAGAACTGGCACTAGTGAAAGTATGAATCCTAGGCCTTGTGTCAACGCATTGCAATACCGTTTACGCTCATTTTTATCATTAGTTACCTTGCTATTTCTATATTTTCATATTACAAAAACCTATATCTACCATCCATATCTCACTTGTATCATCATCTCTTCTCCGAACTAGTGCACCTATACAATTTACCATTGTATTAGGTGTGTTGGGGACACAAGAGACTCTTTGTTATTTGGTTGCAGGGTTGTTTGAGATAGACCATCTTCATCCTATGCTTCCCACAGATTGATAAACCTTAGGTCATCCACTGAGGGAAATTTGCTACTATCCTACAAACCTCTGCACTTGGAGGCCCAACAACATCTACAGGAAGAAGGTTGTGTAGTAGACATCAAGCTCTTTTCTGGCGCCATTGCCGGGGAGGTTAGCGCTTGAAGGTATATCTTTAGATCTTGCAATCGAATCTTTATCATTAGTATATAGATGCATTAAGATAACAAGATAATATAATGATATCCCAACAAGAAAATAATGCTCCAATAAGGAATGTTCTCCAATCTTCACCTGCAACTAGCAACGCTATAAGAGGGGCTGAGCAAAGCGGTAACATAGCCAATCAACGGTTTGCTAGGACATGGTGGGTTAGAGGTTTGACATGGCAATTTGGGAGGCATGATAAACAAGTGGTAGGCATCGTAGCATAGGCATAGCAAAAGAGCGAGCATCTAGCAAAGCAAAGATAGAAGTGATTTCGAGGGTATGATCATCTTGCCTGCAAAGTTGTCAGAGTTGACTGGATCCTCGAAAGCAAACTCAATGGGCTCCTCGTTAGCAAACTTGTCTCCCGGCTCTACCCAAACAATACAAACAAGCAAAAGGAACACAATCAACCACGTGCAAAGCTCAAACAACATGATGCAAACATGGTATGCTATGCGGGATGCGGTATGTGATGCATATGCAAGATTTGACAAGAAATGAAAGAACCTGGACTCAACTTGGAAATCCAAGTGTGCCACATGAAAGATGAGGTGATTTCGGTTGAAATCGATATAAAGATCGCCGGAATCGGATGCACGGTTTGGAAATGGCAAGCAAAACAAATATGGCACCGGTCTGCGATAAACAGCAAGTAGCCATCTAAATGCAACAAGTTAAACATGCTACATCACCCAAACATGACAAAAAAATACATGGCATGGATCCATTCATGATGCTTAACAAAAGATGAACACTGAGCTACGTCCAATTCATCCACTAACAGGTTCAAACAAGCATGGCAAAAGTGCAATTGGTAAACAGGTTTCAGACTTAGTGAAATTAAAACTAGTCTGGAATTTCAGATCAGGTAGCACACTTTGGAGCATGACAACTAGATGCTACAGGAACTTAAAATGGCAAGGCAAGGCATGGCACGGAGCTACTCAAAGAGCTTAACAAAAGTACCTTAGTGACCTTGAGCCAAAAGGGATCAGAAAATACAAATGCAAGCATGTGAACATGGCAAAAACATAATCAGATCACAGACTTGGAGAAAAACTGGAGCATGCAATTCAGATATCAAGTAGGCATGTTCACGAGCTCGATGCACTCACTACAGAGCATGTCATGACAATCTAAGCATACACCCATCAAGAATGCATATTATACAAGCTAGACATGGCACGAACAACAACATAGCATGCACGGATCAACTACAACATCGTCGGCAAAATCGCTAACAAGTAGACAATTTGCCCAGATTCACGAAATAGCAAAAGTAGAGCTCGATTGACTCATGCTAGGGTGTTCCATAATTGCAAACAAAGGCATGGATGGATAGAGAACTTCAAGATTAACAAATCATCCTTACTGATCATCCTCAAAAGAGGCACAGATCACTAGGAAACAACATGAACATATGGCATATTAATAAAACAGATCAAGGACTTAGTGGAATTGCTAAGTGCCTGAAATCAGCATTAAAGAATGCACCACTTTGCAAGCTTGTGATAGTCACCACACATATGAAAAAAATACATGGATGGCACCTCTGGAAAGATGGCAAAGCATATAACAAAACACATATAGAGCTCAGGAGCATATCATGCACACAATAATCATGGCAAAAATGACAAATAGCTATTTGGAGCAGCAGATCCGACAACTAACTCAAATAGCACTCTTCCAACGGCATTTCGGGCATCAAGACGAACTCAAATGAAAATGATGCAATGAGATGAAATGATGTACTCTCTGAGGTGAACATTTTGATATGCTACACGCCCAAAACGGATCTACGGATGCAAAGTTACGGCACGATGAAATATGCAAAATGGTTAGGGTTTCTGAGAAAAAGTCAACCGAGAACTATTCCCAGATCTAGATCGGCCGGTACTGTTCATGCGCGTTCGACGAGGATCACCGGGGAGGTCGGCGCCGGAGTTGATGGAGCTTGCCGGCGCGAGGGGAGGAGGAGGCCGGAGCCGGGGCCGGCGACGTGGAAGCGCGGGACGCCGGCGACGAGGGGCGCGGGGCGGCGATGTGGCGGCTCCGGCGAGCTCCTGTGGCGGCGGGGCGAGGTCCGGCCGGCGATGGCGCACTGGGCGGCGGCGGGCGGAGAGGCGGCATCGGTGGCGAGGTGCGCGCGGAGTCCGGCGATGTAAGCGCGGGGACACATGGCACTCAGCGATTGGCCCGGGCAAAGATGCGGACGTTGTCCGGCGGCAGGCAGACGTTGTCCGGCCGCGCGGAGGTGTGGGGAGCTAGGTTAGGGGTGGAATGACCCGGGATTTTCGGAGGGGGTGATATTTATAGGCATAGAGGGAGCTAGGAGTGTCTAAATGAGGTGCGGTTTTCGGCCACACGATCGTGATTGAACGCTCTAGATGATGGAGAGGGTTTTTGTGGGTTTTGGGCCAAATTGGTGGGGTGTTGGGCTGCAACACACACGAGGCCTTCTCGGTCCCTCGGTTAACCGTAGGAGCATCAAATGAAGTCCAAATGGTACGAAACTTGACAGGCGGTCTACCGGTAGTAAACCAAGGCCGCTTGGCAAGTCTCGGTCCAATCCGGAAATGTTTAACCCCCACACACGAAAAGAAGGTAGAAATGACCACCGGAGAAGAACGGAGCGGCGTAATGCAAAACGGACAACGGGGAAAATGCTCGGATGCATGAGACGAACACGTATGCAAATGCAATGCACATGATGACATGATATGAGATGCATGACAATGACAACAACACACGGAGACAAAAACCCGCCATTGCCGGGGAGGTTAGCCCAGCAACATCTACAGGAAGAAGGTTGTGTAGTAGACATCAAGCTCTTTTCTGGCGCCATTGCCGGGGAGGTTAGCGCTTGAAGGTATATCTTTAGATCTTGCAATCGAATCTTTTAGTTTCTTGTTTTATCATTATTTTAGTTTATAAAAGAAAACTATAAAAAATGGAACTGAGGATGCCTCATATGCTTCATCTTTTTAATGTGTTTCGTGAAAATAAGGATTCCGATAATTGTGTCAAAGTGTTAGAAAAAGAATGTATTAAAATGGTAGGCACGAAATCTTTGGATGATGAGCATGATTGCAATGTTGTTAGTATGAATTATTTGAATACCCATGATGCTAATGATATGCAAGGCCACAAGCTTGGGGAAGCTATGTTTGATGAAGATGATATTTTTTGTCCCCCAAGTTTTGATGTGCAAATTAATTCTGATGATAGCATGCCTCCTATTTATGATGATTATATTGATGAAAGTGGGGTTGGAAGAGTGTAAACTTTAGGAAGTAATGATCCCACTATTTTGGAGGGTGTTGAATCTTATTATGATAATTATGAAAGTCGGTTTGGAGAGATCATGACTTTAGTTAATGTTAATCCCATTATTTTGGAAGAGTGTCAACTTTGCATGCTTGTAGATCATGAAAAGAATGCTTTATGTGATGGTTATATTGTTGAACTTATTCATGATGCTACTGAAAATTATTATGAGGGAGGAATATATGCTTGTAGAAGTTGCAATAATATGAAGTTTCATCTCTATGTGTTGAAAATCTTGAAGCTATGCTTGTTTTACCTTCCTATGCAAGTTGATTCTTGTTCCCATAAATTGTTTGATCACAAAATCCCTATGCATAGGAAGTCGGTTAGACTTAAATGTGCTAGTCATATTCTTCATGATTCTCTCTTTATGTTTCAATTCTTATCTTTTATGTGAGCATCTTTGAAATCATCATGCCTAGCTAGGGGCGCTAAACGATAGCGCTTGTTGGGAGGCAACCCAATTTTATTTTTGTACCTTGCTTTTTTGTTCCTGTTTAGTAATAAATAAATCATATATCCTCTTTTATGATTGTGTTTTTTATGTTTTAATTTGTGTTTGTGCCAAGTAAAGCCTTTACGATATTCTTGGGTGATTGTTATTTGATCTTGCTGTAAAAAACAGAAAGTATGCGCTCACGAGAATAATTTTCATTTTTTACCAGAGAGCGATAAAATAGCCATTCCACTTGCAGTAGATCAATATACAAATTTCCTAGTACTTACAAATTTCTCAGGATTTTTGATGTTACATAAGTATTCGGGAGTTACAGATTATACAGACTATTCTGTTTTTGACAGATTCTGTTTTCTATGTGTTGTTTGCTTATTTTGATGAATCTATGAGTAGTATCGGAGGGTATGAACCATAGAGAAGTTGGAATACAGTAGATATTACAACAATATAAATAAAGAAGGAGTTAACAACACTACCAAAAGTGGTGATTTTATTTCCTTATACTAACGGAGCTTACGAGTTTTTAGTTGAGTTTTGTGTTGTGAAGTTTTCAAGTTTTGGGTAAAGATTCGATGGACTATGGAATAAGGAGTGGCGAGAGCCAAAGCTTGGGGATTCCCAAGGCACCCCAAGGTAATATTCAAGGATAACCAAGAGCCTAAGCTTGGGGATGCCCCGGAAGGCATCCCCTCTTTCGTCTTCATTCATCGGTAACTTTACTTGGAGCTATATTTTTATTCACCACATGATATGTGTTTTGCTTGGAGCGTCATTTTATTTCATTTTGTTTTGCTTCCTGTTTGAATAAAATACCAAGATCTGAAATTCTTAAATGTTAGAGAGTCTTCACATAGTTACATAATTATTCAACTAATCATTGATCTTCGCTTACATCTTTTGGAGTAGTTTGTTGTTTGCTCTAGTGCTTCACTTATATCTTTTTAGAGAACGACGGTGGTTTTATTTTGAAGAAATAGATGAAATCTCATGCTTCACTTATATAATTTTGAGAGACTTTTAGAATAGCATGGTAATTTGCTTTGGTTATGAAATTAGTTCTAATATGATAGGCATCCAAGATGGGTATAATAAAAACTTCCATATAAAGTGCATTGAATACTATGAGAAGTTTGATACTTGACGATTGTTTTGAGATATGAAGATGGTGATATTAGAGTCATGCTAGTTGAGTAGTTGTGAATTTGAGATATACTTGTGTTAAAGTTTGTGATTCCCGTAGCATGCACGTATGGTGAACCGTTATGTGATGAAGTCGGAGCATGATTTATTTTTTGATTGTCTTCCTTATAAGTGGCGGTCGGGGACGAGTGATGGTCTTTTCCTACCAATCTATCCCCCTAGGAGCATGCACGTAGTACTTTGTTTCGATAACTAATAGATTTTTGCAATAAGTATGTGAGTTCTTTACGACTAATGTTGAGTCCATGGATTATACGCACTCTCACCCTTCCACCATTGCTAGCCTCTCTTGTGTCGTGCAACATTCGCTGGTACCATACACCCACTGTCGGTGTCAAAACCGGCGGATCTCGGGTAGGGGGTCCCGAACTGTGCGTCTAGGCTGGATCGTAACAGGAGGCAGGGGACACGATGTTTTACCTAGGTTCGGGCCCTCTTGATGGAGGTAAAACCCTACGTCCTGCTTGATTAATATTGATGATATGGGTAGTACAAGAGTAGATCGACCACGAGATCGGAGAGGCTAAACCCTAGAAGCTAGCCTATGGTATGATTTTATGTTGTGGTTGTTGTCCTACGGACTAAAACCCTTCGGTTTATATCGACACTGGAGAGGGTTAGGGTTACACAAGGTCGGTTACAAAGGAGGAGATATCCATATCCGTATTGCCTAGCTTGCCTTCCACGCTAAGTAGAGTCACATCCGGACACGAGACGAAGTCTTCAATCTTGTATCTTCATAGTCTAACAGTCCGGCCAATGGAGATAGTCCGGCTGTCCGGAGACCCCCTAATCCAGGACTCCCTCAGTAGCCCCTGAACCAGGCTTCAATGACGATGAGTCCGGCGCGCAGTACTGTCTTCGGCATTGGAAGGCAGGTTCCTTCTCCGAATACATCACAAAAGAATTTGAATACGAGGATAGTGTCCGACCCTGCAAAATAAGTTCCACATTCCACCATAGAGAGAATAATATTTTCGCAGATCTAATTTGCTAGCTTGTTTTGGTAGCATGACGTTATGTCACGGCCCGGTGATTATTCGAACCGTTCCCTTTGACCAGCCCCGCACATAACGCGAGGCTGTTTTTCGACACGTCTTGTCAAAGCAAAGATCGTGTCCCCTTATTACGGGATTCTCATCAATACGGGCGTGGGTAACCCAACCGCGCCATCAATTACGACGCTTGGGGGATAAGCGAGTTTTACCAGGCAAGTGGGGACGCTTAGCTTCGTCCGCCCATATAAAGGGATAAGGATTCACCTTTCTATCCACACCTTCTTCCTCCTTCGCTCATCCGTTTTCGCACAATCGAACTCTAGCGCCCAAGTCTGCTCTTCCTACCTCAACCTTCTCCAACCATGTCCGGAGCGGGAGGCAGGTGGATGGTCTCCTCCGTCACGGAGGGAGACATCAAGAAGCTGCACGGAGCGGGATACTTAGCCACGAACATCGCGCATCGGCTGCCCACTGCGGGGCAGATCGTCCCTACCCCGGAACCTCACGAGAGGGTAGTTTTCCTTCACCACTTCCTCCGCGGACTAGGGTTTCCCCTCCATCCATTCGTCTGTGGTCTCATGTTCTACTACGGGCTGGACTTTCATGATCTGGCCCCGAACTTCATCCTCAACATTTCGGCGTTCACCGTTGTGTGTGAGGCTTTCCTCCGCATCCGGCCCCACTTCGGCCTGTGGTTAAAGACCTTCAATATCAAGACGAAGGTAGTACGAGGTCAACAAGCAGAATGCGGCGGAGCCATGGTGGGCAAGATTCCCAACGTCATATGGCTCGAAGGCTCCTTCGTGGAGACAATAAAGGTATGGCAATCGGCGTGGTTCTACATCACCGAGCCGCGCGATGCCAAATGGGCGGCAGCCCCTGAGTTTCGATCTGGATTCCCAACACGGCTCACTTCCTGGAGAAGGGCTTGTCGTGGGGTTCATCGGTGGAGCTGGATGGACTCTAGAAATGTATCCGGAGCATGGCGAGCAAGAAGCTCAATCTTGTCAACATAGTCCAAGTTATGCTCATCCACCGGATTCTCCCGTGTCAACAACGGGATTTTACCTTGTGGGAGTTCGACCCGGCCCAGCACCAGACTCTGAGCGAGCTCTTCGATACGACGCACAAGGACGTCTGGAAGGTGTTGTTCAAGGGCGCCGAGGTCCCCCCTTCTCTCGCCGAGGACCGCGGCCTAAGCGCAAAGCGCCTAGCGCGTTCAGTGAGTTCAATACATCCCGTGGGACATTTATTTTCCCTAGCTTAATTATGCGCGGGGTCTAATCTCCATGCCTTTGATAGGACTAGGTGGAGATGTCGGGGCAGATTAACTGTCCGGCCCCTTTGCCCGAAGACACTGCAGGCACTCTCCTGACGGAGATACTGGCTCCGGCTCCTTACAAGGTGCCGGAGAAGACCAAGAAGGCCAAGGGAACCCGAAAACGTTCCCAGCGCCAGGTGTAATCCGACTCGTCGTCCTATAACTCTGCGGCACACTCTTCCCCTGAAGACGAGGAGGAAGAAGAAGATGCTCCACCTCCAGGAGGGGGAGACAAGAAAAGGAAGGTCGCCCCAACTGGGGAGGCCGAAGGGTCCAAGAAGGGAAGGACTCTCCTACCGGACAGCTCCACCGCCGCCGACGAAGACGAAGACAAGTGGTTGCCCAGGGCCAAGCCCCTGGGGAGATCGTAAGTATTCGGATACCAGAGTAACTCGTAGCATTCCTTTGTCGCGCTGCTTTCCCTAACGCCGAACATGATTATGCAGGCTGCCGCGAACCAGCATCGATGTATCATTGGACGGCTCCCTAGGCTCGTCGGACATGGACAGCGATCTAGTCCCGACCGCCACATCCCCTCATCCTGCCGACGACGCCGAGGTGCTGTCTCAAGAGGCATCGGACCGAGGGGAGACAGTCCTGGAGGTGCCTCAAGGCGACCTTCCGGACTCCGGGAGCCGAGGGGACGGGGCCCCTGAGAGCTCCGAGTTCGGCCCTCAGCCGAACACCGCGCCGGAACCTCCAGCGGTTCCAGGCTCGGGCAGGCAGCCTCCTTCTAAGAGGGGCAAGACGCCTGTGCCGGTGACCTCTGTCCATCCAGAGGCACCGTACAATCTGTTGGAAGTGCTTCGCAGCGCTTCCATAGATGAGGAGCACCGTACCATTATGAGTGCGGTGGTCCAGAAGGTTCAGTCCGCCAAGAGCGGGTTGACTGAAGCCTGTGCCAGCCTTCTAACAGCCTTTGAGGTAAGTGTTTTAAGATGTAGTAGAAATATTACCGCATAGACAGTAGCCCCTGATGCTTTGTTCGGTGTTCACAAAGAAAAGCCGAATAGAGGATCAAATAATATCGCAGGAGTCTAATATAAGTGTGTCAATATGCATATGCAGGCTTCGCTGTTGGCGTCCGCCGCACTGACTGCGGAGGTCGCCGTACTGAAGCAGGACCTCAAGGGGTCCAGGAAAGAGCTCGGCCTTGCCAAGAGGCAGCTCGAGGATAACAAGGGTAAGTAATACCCTATCTATAGATATGTATATATAAAAGAAGACGCGATTGCAAAATGACAGGATCAACGTTTATTTGCCAGGGACCACGACCGAGGTGGCGACCCTGAAGCAAGCGCTAACCAAGGCCGAGGATATAGCGGCCAAGGAGCGCACCGAGCGAGAGAAGCACGAGGCTCGGGTGGGCGAGGTGCAGGAAGAGCTCCAGGCTCTCGTGGCAAAGCACGAGGCGTTGGAGCTTGACTCAAAGACGCGGGAGAGTGCAAGAAGTGCCAAGGCCGAAGCCCAAAAGGCCCTCCAGGAGATCGACGCAATGAAGAAGATAGCGGCGGGTAAGGCTTTCTATATGCAAAGCAAGCATGTAAAAGTAAATTACCGATTACTTACCCGAATCCGGAGCTCTCCAGGAGCATTGGCAGATTTGCCCCGCAGTGTGTCCGATGCCGCACAATTTTACCAGGACGAGGATGGAAGCTCAACGGAGAAGCTGTTCTGGTCTCAGTATGCTGAGGCCGAACACCCGGTGCCAATGAGCGACCAGCTGAAGCAGATGGTCGAGCTACATAAGGCGGCCGATCGGGCCATGAAGAGCTTTATAGTCCGGTTGTGGCCTGGCGACGCCCTTCCGAACAGCTTCTTTGGCCTGGTGAGGCGGCTTGTGGATGCCTGCCCGTGGCTGGAGGTTGTCAAGCGATCTGTCTGCATTGAAGGTGCATGCCGGGCTTTCGCCCGTGTGAAATTGCAGTGGGTCAAGCTAGACGCCGTGAAGCTGATCAAGGAGGGGCCGCCGGAGGGCAAGGAGCACCGCCACCCCGAGATGTACTACGAGGGTGTTCTGCCGGGTGGCCGTCTCATTGCGGATGAGTGTTCAAAAGATGTAATATTTGAATGAGACTTACTCATTTTATCCTGTATTTATGAAAACTTGTTTCATATGTGCTATGCAACGCTTGTTTGAATTTAAAATATTACCTTATGTTTGGCTGCTTATCCAATCTGAGAGATGGCTAGTCCTCGGCTTCTGCCCCCATGCCACGAGTGCTGGGGTGTTCGGGATAAACCTGAGCACTCTTGTTCCCATGTTTGGGTCCTTCGAGGGAGATGCTCAGCACAACGAACAAGGCAACCAGACTAATAATGCTTTATCACTCTCACTTAGCCATAGAATTCTATAATTTTAAATTTCGGCGAAGCCCCTGGTATTCGGAAGGCCGAATTTGGGGCGCGATACACGCCTTTAAGCCGGACAGGGCCGGCCCCTCGCTCTAAGCGGCATAAGTCTTTAGGGACTCGAAAACCTCGCCGAACAGCGACCAGTCTCTCGCCTTATCATGACAGTGAGTTTTAGCTTTCTCTACTGAGGTGCTGAACCCAGCAGAACCGGGGCACAATCGCAGTAGTTCTCCTAGCGCTACCTTAGCCTATAGAGCGGAACGTAAGGTACCAAAACATAGGAGCTGGGCAAACCCAACATTTGACCAAAGACATGATTCGGAGCTGATGCATATAATGCTATAAGTTCGGGGTGCCACACTTGTGAAAGTGTTCGGACTTGTCACACCGTATTGTGAGGTACGTAAGCCCCTGGTGTATTAGCCATACCAATGTGTGTGGTTGCAAGGCGTCATTAATGAACATATATATATATATATATATATATATATATATATATATATATATATAACAAGAATGCAATAATAGTCGTAATGTCATGCATTGTTTATTAAAAAATTGCGTTAAAGCAGAGTGATACAGATAGTGCGATAAGCAAAGAGTAGGACTATGTCCCTTCCAAGGGCAAGCTGAGGAATGATATGAAATCGAATATTTCGCTCGTTACTGTAATCAACCTGGGAATTCCGTGGTATGACGTAGCTTTCTGCCTCCTTGGTTGCTGCATCATGTGTTCGGCAATAGTGCTGCCGGACAGTGTTTCCAGAGATAAAGGTCCTGAGAAAAAAAAAGAGAAAATAACCAAACGGGAAGCCCCTAGTGTGGTTTAAGCCGCGTCTTGGGGCGTGCCGCAGTTGTGCCCCCCTCCCCACCTATGCCCATGGTATTTTTAATGCGTAATTATGTACGTGTGGCACGAGTTTTGCCGTTGGGCTAGGCTTGGGGTGGCTGCCGTATTGCTACGCGAGCTCAGATCACGCTAGGTGGTCTATTTGCCGATTGCTCCGAGCACGCTTGAAGGTGTCCGGGCTTTGAAGCACCGAACTGGTTGATTGCCTTGAGAGGATGCTTTGTGCTTCTGCTGCGAGGGCCGCGGTGTGCTCCTCTGTTCGGAGGGAGTGCTATGTGTTTCCATATACTGTAATAACTCCGCGAGGTCCTGGAATCTTGAGCTTGAGGTATGCATAATGCGGTACCGCATTGAATCTAGCAAATGCGGTTCGCCCGAGCAGCGTGTGATAACCACTGCGGAACGGGACTATATCGAAGATTAACTCTTCGCTTCGGAAGTTATCCGGGGATCCGAAGACCACTTCCAGTGTAATTGAGCCTGTGCAATAGGCCTCCACACCTGGAATGACGCATTTAAAGGTCATTTTTGTGGGTTTGATACTTGAGGGGTCTATACCCATTTTGCGCACTGTGTCCTGCTAAAGCAGGTCCAGGCTACTGCCGCCATCCATAAGGACTCGAGTTAGGTGGAATCCGTCAATGATTGGGTCTAGGACCAGTGCGGCAAATCCGCCATGACGGATACTAGTGGGGTGGTCCCTGCGATCGAATGTGATCGGACAGGAGGACCAACGGTTGAACTTTGGGGCGACTGGCTCCAACGCATATACGTCCCTGAGCGCATGCTTCCGCTCCATCTTGGGGTTGTGGGTCGCGTATATCATGTTCACCGTCCTTGTTTTCAGCAATTAACTTGCCGGCCTGCTTGAACACCCAACAATCCCTGTTGGTGTGATTGGCTGGCTTGTCTGGGTGCCGTGTATTTGACACGAGCGATCGAGTATACGGTCCAAGCTGGACGGACCCGGCGTAGTTTGTTTGAATGGCTTTTTCCACTGACCGGGTTTAGAGCCTTTGAATCCGGCATTGACTGTCGTATCCTCAGTATTTCCACTGTTAATGCGGCGCTTATGTTTGTTGCGACATGACCTGCTATTGCCGTCCTTGGTATCTGAGGTACCATGGTTCTTTGATACGTTATTACTGTGAGCCAGCCAGCTGTCTTCTCCCGCACAAAAGCGGGTCATGAGCGTCGAGAGAGCTGCCATAGATTTCGGCTTTTCCTGACCAAGGTGCCGGGCTAGCCACTCGTCTCGGATGTTGTGTTTGAAAGCCGCTAAGGCCTCCGCATCCAGACAGTCGACGATTTGATTTTTCTTTGTAAGGAACCGAGTCCAGAATTGCCTGGCCGACTCTTCTGGCTGCTGAATTATGTGGCTCAAGTCATCGGCGTCTGGTGGTCGCACATAAGTGCCTTGAAAGTTGTCAAGGAATGTGGCTTCCAGATCATCCCAACAGCTAATGGAGTCCGCTGGCAAGTTGTTAAGCCAATGCCGCGCTGGTCCTTTGAAATTTAGTGGGAGGTATTTGATAGCGTGTAAGTCATCACCGCGCGCCATGTGGATGTGGAGGAGGAAATCCTCGATCCATACTGCGGGATCTGTTGTGCCGTCGTATGATTCAATATTTACAGGTTTGAAACCTTCAGGGAATTGATGTTCCGTTACTTCGTCTGTGAAGCATAAGGGGTGTGCGGCGCCTCTGTATTGGGCTATATCGCGACGCAGCTCGAATGGGTCTTGCCCGCTGTGTTTGGCCCGACCGGATTTGCTTTTACTGTATCCGGCGTGACGTTTATCGTCTCGCAGAGTGGTGCGCCGTCATGATCTGTAGATCGATCTTGCATGCTTTGCTTTGTCCTCCAATATGTCTCGCAGGTCTGGTGTATCTCCCCATGCCTTTTTATTTGAATGGCGTCGGGGTGGAGGCTGAGCTTTTGGCTGGAATGCCTCTCTATCGTGGCCACGAGGTGGCCGATCAGCCGTATCATACGCTTCTTCCTCCAGTCAGGGTAGTAACCAGCACTTTGGGTAATTCTTGGAGGGGCGCTCGAGTTTATATTCCTCGGCCGTGAGGACTTCAGTCCACCTGTCAGCTAGCAGATCTTGATCAACTTGAAGCTGCTGTTGCTTTTTCTTCAGGCTATTTGCCGTGGCCATAAGCCGGCGCTTGAAGCGCTCTTGTTCTACGGGATCCTCTGGTACGGCGAATTCACCGTCGCCGAGGCTTGCCTCGTCTTCGGAGGGGGGGCATGTAACTGTCATCCTCCTCCTCTCTGTCTGCCGCTCTCTCAGGAGAGCTGGCTCCTTCATCCTCCTGCTCTAAATCTTGCTAGAGGGGATTGTTGTTATCTTCAGCACTATCCGGAGTGTTATTATCTCCTGTGCCAGTATCACCACTTTTGCTTTGGCGAGACTTAGAGCGGCGCTGCTGACGTCGGCGCTTGGGTTGCTTCTTGGAGGGGTCATCCTCCGCTATCTCGTCGCCATTGCCTTCGTTGGGTGTATCCACAATGTATATGTCATATGACGAGGTGGCTTTCCAGTGCCCTATAGGCGCTGGTTTATGTTCGTCTCCTACATCATCGTCCATACCATCGATGTCTTCGGAGTCAAAGTCGAGCATGTCGGTTAAATCATCGACAGTGGCTAAGAAGTGGGTGGTGGGTGGGCGTTGAATTTCTTCGTCGTCCGCATCCCAATCCTGTTGGCCATAGTCCGGCCAGGGCTCTCCTGACAAAGAGAGAGACCTTAGTGAATTCAGAATGTCGCGGAAGGGCGAGTGCTGAAAGATATCCGCGGCGGTGAATTCCATGATCGGCGCCCAATCAGATTCGATTGGCAGGGGCGCGGATGGTTCGGAGTCCGGAAAAGAGTCCGGCACCTTGGAGTCACGGGCTGCGCAGAGGGTTAGGCTGGTGTTCGGCTCGATCGCCGTTGAGACCGCAGCCCCTGAGGCGGTGTCTAACCACCCATCCTCGATTGGCGCAGTTGGCTCCGAGCTAAGGGTCGGAGCTGATGCGGGCGCGGCCTCTGGGTACTGTTCGGCGGCAGAGCTAGGTCATACCTATCGTGACAGTGCAGCGCGCCCGGCTGTGGCTCAAATCCGTCGAAGATCAAGTCTCCGCGGATGTCGGCCGTCTAGTTCAAACTTCCAAATCTGACCCGGTGGCCAGGGGCGTAGCTTTCAATCTTCTCTAGATGGCCAAGCGAATTAGCCCGCAGTGCAAAGCCGCCGAATATGAAGATCTGTCCGGGGAGAAAAGTCTCACCCTGGACCACATCGCTATCGATGATAGTAGGAGCCATCAAGCCTAACGGCGATGACACAGAGGAACTCTTAATGAAAGCACCAATGTCGGTGTCAAAACCGGCGGATCTCGGGTAGGGGGTCCCGAACTGTGTGTCTAGGCCGGATGGTAATAGGAGGCAGGGGACACGATGTTTTACCCAGGTTCGGGCCCTCTTGATAGAGGTAAAACCCTACGTCCTGCTTGATTAATATTGATGATATGGGTAGTACAAGAGTAGATCTACCATGAGATCGGAGAGGCTAAACCCTAGAAGCTAGCCTATGGTATGATTGTATGTTGTGGTTGTTGTCCTACGGACTAAAACCCTTCGGTTTATATAGACACCGGAGAGGGTTAGGGTTACACAAGGTCGGTTACAAAGGAGAAGATATCCATATCCTTATTGCCTAGCTTGCCTTCCACGCTAAGTAGAGTCCCATCCGGACACGAGACGAAGTCTTCAATCTTGTATCTTCATAGTCTAACAGTCCGGCCAATGGAGATTGTCCGGCTGTCCGAAGACCCCCTAATCCAGGACTCCCTCACCCACCATTACCTTCCTCAAAACATCCACCATACCTACCTATTATGGCATTTCCATAGCCATTCCGAGATATATTGCCATGCAACTTTCCACCGTTCCGTTTATGATGACACGCTCCATCATTGTCATATTGCTTTGCATGATCATGTAGTTGACATCATATTGGTGGCAAAGCCACCTTCATAATTCTTTCATACATGGCACTCTTGATTCATTGCACATACCGGTACACTGCCGGAGGCATACATGTCAATTTTCCACACAACCTTGTCGTGCATGAATGGGCCACATGAGCCTCTGGGATTTACTTTGAATTATTGGTAGAAAATATGAATTATTATATGGGCTAGGCCCAATAATTCCAGCAATCCCCCACCAGATCCCAAAGGCACATAAAATTTGCCTATGGTTCCAAAACATTGTTTATATACCGGCGTTTTGGTGGAGAATGTTAAGTTGAACTTACACCTAGAACTCGACGCTACACTCGTTCACAACTTGAACAGTGGACTACACCTTGAACTGCCAGTGTTGTGCAAACAAGTTTCACGTAAAAGCCTTGACCGATACTAGACCGCTGGAAACTTACCCGCGGGTAGGAGCATATATGTCATACTCCGGGGCCTCTTCATGAGTTTATTAGAGAGCACCCAACTCTCACCGACCGTGACATTTAATAGTCTAACTCATATAGGTGTATTCTTTCTAGATGTTCTATAGGACAATATCTTTGCCTACCCAAGCCATTCAGAACACAATAAGATAAATATCAACCTTCCATACAGATTAGAAGAAAATTGCAACATAACATAGTGTATTTTTATCAAATAAATATTCTCCTCTCAGTTATATGCAATAGCTTGTCTCGCCAATTCTAATTCACGGGATCTCCGATCACAAAAAATGGGTTAACACCATGAACAACTTATGTAGTGGGTCTCAATCCCATCTCCTTCGATGCATTGTATATCACATTTCATGATAAATCCTTTGTGAAGGGATCTGCCAGATTCTTCGACGTATTTATATAGTCCAACGCTATAACTCCGGAGTTTCTCATGGACCTGACAGATTTCGGTCTCCTCCTCACATGTCTTGATGACTTCTTATTATCCTTAGAACTGTTTACCTTGACGATCACAGTTTAATAATCACAATTCATTAGAATAGATGGTATTGGTTTTTCAACCACCGGCAATTCTATCAAAAGTTCTCGAAGCTATTCTGCTTCAAATGTTGCCGTGTCGAACGATGTGAGTTCTGCTTCCATTGGTGACCTTGTTAAGATGGTCTGCTTACAAGACTTCCATCAAACAGTAGCACTACCAAGTGTAAACACATAACCACTTGTGGCTTTAAGCTCATCAGCATCAGATATCCAATTCGCATCACTATAACCTTCAAGTACTCTTGGATACCTGGTATAGTTAAGTCCATAACTCGTAGTACCTTTCAGATAGTGCATTATTCTCTCAAGTGCATGCCAATGAACATCTCTCGGGTTTGAAACAAAACGGCTTAGTTTACTCACAGAAAACGAGATGCCAGGCCTCGTAGCACTAGCTAAATACATAAGTGAGCCAATAATTTGAGAATATCTCAATTGATCCTTTGTTTCTCCTTCGTTCTTCTGAATAAAAACACTCGGATCATAAGCTGTCGGAGAAGGTTTGTAATCTGAATATCGAAAGCGATCAAGAATTTTCTCCACATAGTGAGACTGCAACAGAGTGATCCCACCATCACCACCTCTAAAAAGCTTGATGTTCAAGATAACATCAGCTACTCCAAGGTATTTCATCTCAAAGTTTTGATTTAGAAAATCGTTCACTTCCTCAATGACCTTTAGATTTGTTCCAAATATAAGTATGTCATCAACATACAAACATAATATAACTCCCTCACCCCCACCATGGTGATAGTACACACACTTGTCGGCTTCGTTTACAGCAAAACCCATAGATGTCAAAGTTCTTTCGAACTTCTCGTGCCATTGCTTAGGTGCTTGTCTCAAACCATACAAAGATTTCAACAATTTGCACACTTTTTCTTCATGACCATCTACTACAAAACCATCAGGTTGTTCCATGTAAATTTCCTCCTCAAACTCTCCATTTAGGAAAGCTGTCTTAACGTCCATTTGATGAATGAGAAGATTGTGTGAGGCAGCCAATGAGAGTAGTACTCGAATAGTGGTCAATCTAGCCACGGGCGCATAACTAACAAAGAAATCTTGACCTTATTTTTGGGTATATCCCTTGGCTACAAGACGTGCCTTGTACTTTTCAATTGTACCATCAGACCTAAGCTTTTTCTTAAACACCCACTTACACCCTACAGGTTTACACCCATAAGGAGGATCAGTGATCTCCCATGTCATGTTAGCCATGATGGAATCCATCTCACTACACATAGGTTCTTTCCAGTACTCAGCATCAGAAGATGCATAAGCTTCTGAAATAGAAGTGGGAGTATCATTCACGAGGTATACAATGAAATCTTCACCAATTGACTTTGTGTTCCTTTGTATCTTGCCCCTTCTAGGAGCTTCATTGTTATCCTCCTAATGAATCTTAGTGTGTTTTTGCTCGGAATGTGCCAATGGAACAAAAGGTTCTGGAGTTGTCTCTGACCTCTGATTAGATGAGCTGGGCATATCTTTCATTGGAAAAATATCCTCAAAGAAAGTCGCATCATTCGACTCCATGATTGTACCAACATTAATGTCAAGTACCTCGGATTTTACCACTAGAAATCTATAGCCAATGCTATGGAAAGAGTATCCCAAGAGAACACAATCAACTGTTTTTGGTCCAAGCTTACGCTTCTTGGTAATTGGCATGTTGACTTTAGCCAAACAACCCCAAGTTCATAAGTAGGAGAGTTTAAGCCTTTTCCTTTCCCATTCCTCAAATGGGGTAATCTCTTTATTCTTCGTGAGCACTCTATTTAGGACATGACTTGCAGTCATCAAAGACTCCCACCACCATTCCTTGGAAAGTCCCGCTATGCCTAACATGGCGTTAACCAAATCAGTTAGAGTGCGGTTCTTTCGTTCGGCAACCCCATTTGACTAGGGAGAATAGAGAGGCGTCCTCTCATGGATTATACCATGTTCCTCATAGAATAAATTGAAATCATTTGAAAAATACTCTCCACCACAGTCTGACCTAAGCCTTTTGATCTTTCGATCAGGTTGATTCTCTGCTTCGGCTTTATAGATTTTAAAGTAGTGCAAAGCCTCATCTTTTGTTTTCAATAGATATATCATGCAATATCTAGTAGAGTCATCAATTAGAGTCATGAAATATCTGTTTCCACCTTTTGTCAACACACCATTATCTCACAAAGATCTGAATGTATGAGTTCAAGTGGTGCCAAATTCCTCGCTTCAACAGTCGTATGAGACTTGCGATGTTGCTTTGCTTGCACACACACACTTGGCACTTCGAACCTTTGACAATTGTGAATTTTGGGATTAAACTCAAATTTGCTAGCTGTGTCATGCAACTAAAGTTAATATGACAAAGACGTGAATGCCAAACATTTTATTCAGTTTCACTTCAAACATGATTAATAACTTTAGTGCAAAAGTCTGACAAAGATAAGCGGAACAAGCCTCCGCTCTCATAGCCCTTTCCAAGAAATTGTCCACACTTGGACACTACAACCTTATTGGACTCAAACACCAACTTATAGTCATCTCGACACAAATGAGAGCCGCTAATAAGATTTTTATTTATATAAGGGACATGCTGCACATTTTTCAGCCGCGTGATCATTCCCGAAGTAAACTTCAGATCGACTGTACCAACACCATGAACAGAAGCATGAGACTCGTTCCCCATTAGCACGGGTGTAGTTCTTGCGAGTTGATAAGAAGAAAACATGTTGATGTCAGAACAACATGTATATTGGCACCGGTGTCAATCGACCAATCAAGGGAATGACATATTGAAAGAATGGTAGGAAATTTACCATACCCGACATCTTTCATTTTGACATCGCCAATAACAACATTGGCATTTTTGTCGTTGTTCTCATTTTGACGCATGTCCCAACGTTCATTGCAGGATGAAGCCCAATGATTATCACTGCCGCATACATGGCATTTTTCCTTTCTTCTTATATGTCTCCTTCTTCTTCTTGAAGGTGGCATGCTGTTGGACATTGTTCTTGACGTCAAACTTCCCTTTGCCCGCATAGTTGTTTTTTGTTCTTGGGTTTGTGAGGTTGGAAATTTTCCTTTTGTACCCTTTTTTGCTCAGTCTATCTGGAATGCTTTACGAATTAATTATAAATGGGTATGCCCGTTGATATTAACTTAAATATAAAAGCCTCCTAACAATTACTATAGCCTTTTATTATTAATTTAACATCACCAGAAACATTTTTCAGCTGTATATTATTTAGGGATTTCTACTTTTGTGCGTGTGGTTCCTTAGTTGTGCTTAATTTTGTCCAAGCCAACTAACTTTGCTCACTTTTCCCCTCCCCACTCCAACACCTGCTTAAAGAAGGCCAAACACAACATTTCCGTTGGGTCAGGCCTGTTGACCGTTAGACGGACGAGTTCATGACGAGTTCGACCATTAAGAAGGTTGATGTGCGGGGCCTCTTAAAATGTTAACATGTTAACGGGCCCTTGATAAAAAAACAAAACCACTCCTCTCTTCGAATACGCATTTTTTAGCCCAGGCTGATCTGCACCTGGTGACAAGAAAGCTCAAACAAAATACTAAAAATTTCCAAAATTTCCAAAACAAAATTCATGGAAGAAAATTTAGTGCGTGAGGTGCGCTCCAAATTTCACATTACTTGGACACATGAGTTGCTCTCAGCAAAAAAGACAAATTTGGTTAGAAAAATACATGAACAGTAAACTTTTTCACAGACTCCAAATTTGTCTTTTTTGCCGAGAGTTACTCACATGTCCAAATGATTTGAAATTTTTAGCGCACCTCGTGCACCAAATTATCTTTCATGCTTTTTTTAATTTTTGTACTCTTTTTTGTGAATTTTCTGCTCATGACGGGTGTAGCTGAGCTTGGGCTCCGAATGACCTCGGCAAAAACAAAATATAAACAAAAACATTATTATCGTCATCTTAGGACTTAGTGAAACTCCATAAGCTACATTTACTTATTCTATTCAAATTTACTTATAATTTCCTATTCTATTCAAATTTTCTAAAAATTTCCCATTCTATTCAAAAGACCTACATTTACTTCTTTTTTTCAATTTCAAATTTCATTCTATTCAAAATTACTTATTCAAAATTTCTAAATATTTCATATTCTATTCAAGAGACCTACAATTACTTATTCATTTCAAATTACTTTTTCAAATTTTCTAAAAACAAAATATACTAAAAACCTACATTTACTAAAAAAACCTACATTTACTAAAAACAAAAACCTACATTTAACAAAAACTAAAACCTATTTATAGAAAGGGGGAGGAGGAAGGAGGAGGAGGGAGGAGGAGGAGGAGGAGGAGAGAGCAGGAGGGGGAGGAGGAGAGAGGAGGAGGAGCCGGAGAGGGAGGATGAGGAGGGGGCCGCCGGTGCCGGAGAGGGAGGAGGAGGAGGGAGGGATCGACCTTGGGGTGGAGGAGGAGGACGACGATGGCACCGGCAGCGAGGGCGATGGAGGCGACAGAGGCGGTGAGACAGTGTGAGGGGAGAGTGAGAGGACGCGCACGCGCGGGCGGCTGGTTTGGATAAGGGGCCTTAGTGGTAGCACTTGCCCATAAAAACCACTACCGCTAAAACCTATAGTAGTAGCGCTCTATGTAAAAATGAGCTACTGCTAAAACCTATAGCATTCTCTGTCAAACGTGCTACTGCTAACGCTAAGCATGTAAAAAAAATTCAAATATACATTGGTCATCAATGATCTTTTTGTGTAGAATCTAAATTGTCAATAGGAGTCTTCTTCGGTTTAAGAACCGGCGAAGATTCCTATTGCGGCCACAGATCCTACACATAGAGTTCAACGAAGACCAAGTGGTTCTGATGGTTTGAGAAGCACCGTATTTAAGGTGGTAAAAAATTTGTTCGCGGGGCGAGGTGGGACTAAACTTCGGTCTTATTAGGAGGGGACTGAATTCATCAGTAGCGCTTGCCAGGGAAAAATTGCTATTGCTAAGATCCGTAGTAGTGGCGCTTTCTACGCATAAGCGCTACTAGTATCCCTAGCATACCTGGAACGATCTGTCAGTTTTAGTAGTAGCGCGTTTTCTAGCTCCAGCGATACTGCTATGCTCATATTAGCAGCACTGGTGCTGCCCCAGCGCTACTGCTATTTAGCAGCAGCGCTTGTTTTGTAAAAGCACTACTGGTGAGCTCATGTGTATAAGCATTTCCCTAGTAGTGTGAGCTTGGGCACCGAATCACCTTGTCCTCCTCCCTCTCTCTCTCTCCCTCTTTATATATATGGTAGGAAATGACTACGATATTCTCAGTGTCTGAGGAACTAAAACACACATTAACACATTGAGTTATAATAATTGATTTCAGACGATATTATCTCAAAGTATAACAAACAAGTTTGGGTCGATTCAATATGATCGTTCTTCTAATGTTATACTCTCAATTTTGTTTCAGGGCCATCGTTATACTTAACGATATCCTAAGATCTATAATACATGATCACCAACAACACTTGAGACAGTCTTAGAGGCAAGACTAGGAATCTATTCTTTAGTATTTATTATTTCACACATGCATATGAGTATTCCGTTGAATCGCATGTTCCATGATCATAGCAGTTCTAGCATGAAATATAAACTCCTAAATATGAACACGGAAATATAATAATACAATATTATTTCCTCTAGGGAATATTTCCAACATGGTAGGCTACGCATTTATATGTCAACACTGTTGGGAAACATAGCATGCAATTTCAAAAAAATTCCTACGCTCACGCAAGATCTATCTAGGAAATGCATAGCAACGAGAGGGGGAGAGTGCGTCCATGTACCCTCATAGACCGAAAGCGGAAGTGTTTGACAACGCGGTTGATGTAGTCGAACTTCTTCTCGTTCCGACCGATCAAGCACCGAACGTATGGCACCTCCGAGTTCTGCACACGTTCAGCTCGATGACGTCCCTCAAACTCTTCATCCAGCAAAGTGTCAAGGAAGAGTTTCATCAGCATGACAGCGTGGGTGATGGTGATGGTGAAGTGATCCGCGCAGGGCTTCGCCTAAGCATTACGACAATATGATCGGAGGAGTAAACTGTGGAGGGGGCGCCGCACACGGCTAATAGTTGTTTATGTGTGTTCTAGGCGCCACCCCCCCCCTCCCCGCATATGTATAGGTTGGAGTGGCGAAGAGGCAACCAGGGGGCGCCCAAGTAGGCTGAATCCTACTTGGGCTCCCACCCCAATTCGCCCCCCCCCCAATTTCCTTGTTTTTCGGAGGGAGAAGGAAAGAGGAGGGGGGAGAAGGAAGGGAGAGGCCGAATCCCTCCCCTTCCTTGCTCTCTTACCCCTTTCCTTCCTCTTCGTATTCGGCCTACATGGGGGCGCAGCAGCCCATGCTGGCTGCTACATTTCCCCTCTTGGCCCAATAGGCCCAAATCTTTGCCGGGGGGTGCCCGGAACCCCTTCCCGTGACCCGATATGTACCCGGTACCCCCGGAACACTTCTGGTGTCCGAATATCATCGTCCTATATATGAATATTTACCTCTCTACAATTTTGAGACTCCTCGTCATGTCCGTGATCTCATCCGGGACTCCAAACAACATTCGGTAACCAAATCACATAACTCATATAATACAAAATTGTCATCGAACATTAAGCGTGCGGACCCTACGGGTTCGAGAACTATATAGACATGACCGATACACCTCTCCGATCAATAACCAACAGCGGAACCTGGATGCTCATATTGGTTCCCACATATTCTACGAAGATCTTTATCGGTCGTACCGTAATGACAACATAACGTTATTCCCTTTGTCATTGGTATGTTACTTGCCTGAGATTCGATCGTCGGTATCTTCATACCGTGTTCAATCTCGTTACCGGCAAGTCTCTTTACTAGTTGCGTAATGCACATCCCACAACTAACTCATTAGTCACATTGCTTGCAAGGCTTATCATGATGTGCATTACCGAAAGGGCCCAGAAATACCTCTCTGATACTCGAAGTGACAAATCCTAATCTTGATCTATGCCAACTCAACAAACACCTTCGGAGATACCTATAGAGCATCTTTATAATCACCCAGTTACGTTGTGACGTTTGATAGCACACAAGGTATTCCTCGGGTATTCGGGAGTTGCATAATCTCATAGTCGAAGGAATATGTATTTGACATGAAGAAAGCAATAGCAATAAAACCTAAAGATCATTATGCTAAGCTAACGGATGGATCTTGTCCATCACATCATTCTCCTAATGATGTGATCCCGTTCATCAAATGACTGTCTATAGTTAGGAAACTTAACCATCTTTGATCAAAGAGCTAGTCTAGTAGAGGCTTACTAGGGACATTGTGTTTTGTCTATGTATCCACACATGTATCAAGTTTCCGACTAATAGAATTCTAGCATGAATAATAAACATTTATCATGATATAAGAAAATATAAATAACAACTTTATTATTGCCTCTAGGGCATATTTCCTTCAAACACTCCCCTCACATGTGTTTCCGGTTAATACAATTCTAGGAAATATAAGTGGACTGCAATTTTTTGTTTTTAAATTGCGCCAGCCGGGTCTTGAACTCAAGACATCTTGGATCTAATTAATACCATGTAAAACTACACGCACCAGCCAGTTCACCCAAGAGCTCAAGCTGATGGGGAAAGGTGGGTTATGTATTTATACGTCAACGGTTCTGACATGACTCCATAGAAAAACTAAAACATGAATATACGATCCGACTAGTGATCACCATTTTTCCAAAAAATAATATTGAAAACTAGCAAACACCAGACAACTTGGACGCGACAGGACAAATGGACTATTATGCAGGGAATTGCTGAAAAAGAAGAGTAACTACACAATGAAAGTTGATTCACCAGAAAACATAATAAAAGTTGATTCACAAAAAATTACATAATAAAAGTTAACTCGGAATTGAACTTCATTGTGAAGCAAAATTTGTTGTTGCGAGCGAAAGAAGCACCATCATTATGGTGATCTCTCATTGTTGAAATTAATCATATAGTTTTGAATTTAGATTGTACTTGTTGAACACAAAGTATTTTAATAAACTCCTTTATATTTGTATTGTACATGATTTTTTCATAAACTACACCACACTTATAAACTGTTTCTGCCTTCGCCACTAGCCGTAGTTATGGCGGTACCTACTGACAGAATACTACATGTAGTGCATGTTTGTTACTTCTCACCTCATGCATGTATGGGTCGGCGCAGGGTGATTCTCCGACATCACAATGGATCAGTTATTTTTTCTGCATATTTATTTTCAATTGCAACGATGCACTGAAGCGGGGTTACATGCAATCATGCAAGGAATGGCGCTTGTTTTAGAACACTCTAACCTTCTAGACATTGTCCAATCTGATTCAAGTGAAGCTTTGTCTAGTCTTACAGGAGATGGACTAGTTCGTTCTGCCTATGGGCATCTGGTGGCTGAAATTAAGGAGTTGATGAAAGACCAGGAGTTTATTCCCCAGAAATTATCTAGGGATCAAAATAAAGTTGCCGACCGTTTGGCAAATTATAGTCGTTTAGAGTGTACCACGGCTGTGTGGTTGCACCTAGGTCCACCATGTACTGAGGATCTTTTGCCTCTCGATTGTAACTCTCTCAATATGGAATGAAAACTCTCTTTTCCTTGCAAATAGAAGAACAAGTCTTTGTCAAAGATTTCCTGGTGGACCATAAATATTTTGATTTCTCCAACAGTACCAAGTTCATGATTTTTAGCTGTTTGGATCATGTTTTTTTCATGCTTAGGTTCATATTTTTAGTTGTTCAGATCTTGTAATTTTTCACACTTAAGGTCACAATATTTAGTCGTTAAGATCGTTCAACCTTTTTGTTGGTGCATGTGCCAATAGACTGAAAACTACAATTGGGTCAGTCAGTTTCTTTTTGTGGAGATGAGAAAAGGCCCTCGGCTAGGCGCAGTCAGGGGCAGTGCTATAGCACGCTATCTGGACACGTCTCGATCTCTATCTCGACTCTCTATCTCTATCTATACCTAATATTAAAAGGCGGAAGATTTCATAGTTCTCCATACGTCATCCCTTTATATCCGTTGATTTTATGTTAACATAAAGATCGACGACTAAGATTTAATAAGTGAAAATCAATACCTATTATCAAAAAAGTAAAAACGGGTGGCAGAAGGGTAATTGTTGGAAAATAATGTACGTTGGGAAACAATGTACGATCAGGACTACGCCAGTAAAAGGGAAATTATAAAAAATTTGCTACGGAAAACATATCAAACCACCCCACGCACAACAATTGATCGAATTAGAGTAGAACTACGTCCTATCTCCTAATAATCTCTTAATGAACCCATAAAAATACCCACGACGACGGGCAGCAGAAATCCGTGCAATCCAATCTGGCCACGTCCTAGGTCTCTGCGGCGCTAATTAGCCTCGTCCAGTGCGTAAACATCTCGCCTTTTTCTTCGCTCTCCAATCCCATCTATCTTGGCAGCCTCCCTGCTCCCCTCTCTCTCTCGCCCCTCGATCAATGGATGCCGGCGAGTGGAATGAGGCGATCGTGTGACCGTGGATGGCGGCGGCGTCCAGGTGCTCGCGGGCGAGGAATCGCTGACGTTGGCCACAGCCACCTGTCTCTTGGAGATGTTCGACAACACGATCGGCATGACTCGTTAGCTGCTGCAGCCACGTTCTAAGGGGCGACCAACCTCGCGCCGCCCCTGCCGCTTGGTGATTGGTCGTCAGCGCCATTGCACATCGCCGGCAAGACTCGCACCCCATGCTTTTGTCTGCTACATGACTGAGAAAGCTTGCGCTGCCACCGCCACTTCCGTATCCGGGGAGTCGCAGAGGGCCAAGGACAGCATACAGATTCTGGAACTCTCCATGTTGCCGTCTGATGTGTGGACGCCGAAACTGCCGCTCATGTGGCTGACGCAACCGAGGAACGATGGACACACCCTGCACATGCCTTGCAAGAAGCCGGAATTGGACCTCTACATCGATAACTGATGCTGCAGCGCTGTAAGACATGGAGAAGCTAGCTAATTCACAACCAGGAGAAGTGCTTGTTGCTTCCAGTGGTTGCCTCGACCCTGATGCGGGGGCATAGGCGATGGGGCTAGGCGGCTGGGAGCAAGGCATCTGTGGCGAACGGCCGGCAGCTACCACAGCCACACAATACACATGGATTCTTCCTGTCTAACACGCCAATGAGGGGATGGAAAAAAACAGCCCAAATACCATATAGATAAATTCCTCCGTCCACGAAATAACGAGCGCTGTTGTGCTTGCTACTGCTGCTCGTGTATGTGCCAAGTTTTGGGCGTGAATAGATGATGAAGCAGTTCAGAACCATGAAAGAGTTCAAGAAATCAACAAGTCAAATAAGACCTACTACCTCTTTTCTTTGCTCACTGAACCGCTGCCAAATAACTAAAACTAAGCTGTACCTTTTCCTCTCCAAAATATCCAGGCATGGAATTCTGAGTTTACACCAGTGTACGTAGCTAAACATATGCAGGCTAGGCTAAATAATGACCATGCTATTGATATAGAACCTTTTACAGTGCATGAATAGCAGACCGTAAGATATCTAGAAATGTTTTGGTTCAGCTCTTAGGATACAACAGACTAAGAACAGTGTTGCATTTGCATCATACATTTGACAGAAAAACGGGTTCAACTCCCTGTTGCGTTTTGCCGACTTCGCTGCAACTACATCTACCCATGCTCCACCCGAGGTACGTCATTCAGTGTTTCAAGTGTTGGAAGTTATGATTTATGTTTTTTTAGAAAAGGAGGATGCACCCGCGGCCTCTGCATCTGAACGATGCATACGGCCATTTTATTAATTATTAAGCACAAAAGACCTTACAAAGTAGTACATCAGTAAGCCTGAAGCCACCATCTAGGTAACATTTGTCGCTACTCCTACCCTCTTGATGCAGTGGTGCCGAATGTCCGAGCCTAATACCAAACAGACATCACACTAAATCGTAACATCTAATGCCGGATGCCCCATCCTAGCCACATACCGGGACTGGGTCACACGCCGGTCCGGCACACTCACCGAGGCTGCCGCCGCCTTCTTCCACCGATCCATCTCCAGAGCAGGTACTGACGCACAGACCTTGCCAGGCATGCCGTCGACGCCATCATGGCGCCAGACAGCTCGACCACCCTGCGCTCGTCCATCTAGTCACATCCGTCGTCGATATGCAGCTGCACCATGCCGCCACCACTCGTCGTCAATGACGCGGTAGATACAACGCCGCACCACCTGGCAACCTCCACACCATCACCACTGCTGGAGCTACTCGGAGCCCACCATCCACAACATCTCTCCCCGAAAAGCAGTTCCTCCCAAGACGGCGCCTCCATGGAGGATACGACGCGCAGGACGCCGCCGCCGCCCAATCCAGACTGAATTTTGGACTTTCGTCCGGGAGGGGTTTGGGGGTGGATAGTGGGGACCTCGGCTTCGCCTCCAGGAAGGGTAACGGTGTCAAGTGACGTCGCCGATGCCGGGCTGAACACGCCGACCAAAGTTTCCTCCGGTCCCCATCATATGCCACCAAACCTCCGTGTACTCCGGATCCGGCAAGCCACGATCCGAAACCCGTGAAGATAAAAGAGCCATGGGGCTCAACTCACCAGAAAGAAGGATCGAGAAGAACTCCTTGTAGATCTCCAGACGCCGAATCCAACGATCCGACGTGGCCAGTGACTATCATCACCACCCCGCGGCGGCCAACGGAGTCCGAAGGAAGGATCCAGCTGGATCCGATCTGGATCCGGCGGCACCCGCGACCACCGGTCAGGCCAACGCAGCCACCATCTCAAGACACGCAGGTCGCCACCGCCGCGCCGCGCACGACGCCGATGGGAGACCTGCCCGCCGCGCCGTAGGACCCCACGTTCGCGCGGTGTTCCTCTGGATCCCGCTGTCCCGCGCCAGTCAAGACGGAGAGGATGGGGAGAAGCCCCGCCGCCGCCCAGCCGGCCAGGCTTCGCCTGGTGGCGAGGAGGGGGGGAGGAGGAGGAGACTCGAGGGGCGGCGGCTAGGGTTTTCCCCCCGGGTCGCCCGCGGGGGCGACGCGAGGGGCGAGGGGCGAGACCAAAGCCTCTGGAAAGTCCTGAGCTATGATTTATTGTGAAATAGGAATTCCACTTTTATCGTCAGGGGATTTGAGACCGAATCCAGACTCACCTTTTCTCCCTCCAGAGTCAAGTATGTTGTTCTTTCTTAGAATATTTTGTACCCATATGTATAATTTTGCAGGCTACTTACCAAATATGACTATACATAGGATGGAAGAGGCACTTGGAAAAGGTCCAGCGAGTCGATCACCATCACATACATATGTTTTGGAACTTGACAGATCCAGTCCAAGTATTTTCTTTGTCTATGTCAGAATATGATTCAGATTATGCTAATGTGTTGAATTTCTTCAAGTGCAAATAATAAGCCCTCAACTATCAGGCATTTTAAACATGGTGCTAATCAAGGTAAAGTTGAAGGTACGATCATATAAAAAGAAGTGATGGGTGACCAAATGGAAGCATTTGGGATATTTTCAGTTTTTCGCTCACCGTCAAGCATTGCCTGCCCATCAACAATAATGTCCATTTAGTTTTAAATTGCCACTGATAGGTGACACAGATTAAACAAAAATAAGACACTCCTTACCATGGTTTCCCAGGTTATTGCTCTTTGATACGTGCTTGAGAAAAACATTTGAGGTGGAAAAACATTTTTCCTCAAAGACCGTATTTTAGAAATTTATATACTATTGACCAAAGATAGATTTAGAAGAAGTTGCTTTTTATATTTATGATAATCAAATATATGCCTCACCTCTATATTTCTTAAGATTCCTGCAATATCCTATATTGGCAATTTATGCTTAATTTTCATTTTCCAGATGGAAATTTGTAGGCAATGAAAATGATGCATGG
>NC_041384.1:763589564-763614645 GCF_002162155.2 Triticum dicoccoides | reverse complement strand
GAAATAGAGGATGTGTACCCATGACGTATTTTTTTTCACCCGTTGCAACGCACGGGCATTTTTTCTAGTCCCTATCCCTACCTAATAATAAAGGGAGGATTGTTTGTCCAACTTTTTTCGTTTACTGTGGGACCGTAACTTTTCGTCCGTCGGCACCCAGGCGATTTCTCGCTCGGGGTTTTTCTGGTTCGCCTGATTTGTTTCCACCAAAAAAACTTAGGACGCACAGAACCATCATTGGCCTACCCATTAGCGTACAGTGAAAAAGTCGAAGGAAAAAATATTACGCCACGAGGAATTGAACCCAAGCACTCATGCTAGACCTCTAGCAATGCTACCCACTGGACTAAACAAGATATAGTGTTTAATTGGCAGCACAACGTCTTAAATTAAGATAATAGTCGCTCCAGATACTGAGAGCAAAAGATTATCTTTTGGAAAAAATTGAATATATTTTTGAACGCGAATATTTTACAAATTTTGGAATAAAAAATTGAAACTCTAACATTTTTTAGAAAAGAGAACAATATTTCATTTTTATTTTTTTGAAAACTGAATATTATTTAACACGAACAATTTCTGCAAACTAGGAGGCACTGTAGTGATTGTTTTTTGAATTGCAAATATTTTTTAAAAACATAAATATTTTCTGAATTTTTAATTTGAAAAGTCAATCATTTTACAAAACATGATTTTTTTTTTGGAAAATTGGGAGGTACTGTAGCTAACATTTTTCTAAATATATACCTATTAATAAAACTCGGTGGATTTTTGAAATATATCCACGGATGCATTGTTTTGGATCAATTTATTAAACTAGATAAATCTTTGTCTCTGTCGCGTCTTCACATACGACCAGCCTCGCTCGACCCAGTGACACCCGTCAAAATGGATGAGGAGTCCAACTAAGATTTCATGATCTATCTGACACAAACTACTCAACTTACATGATAATAACACAAATGTATATTATGTGCATTGCTTTTTCCTATTATATTAGCCGGATGATAAAAAAACATATTTATTCAACGTTCTTGATCTCGCCGGACACGAAGGAGGCTCAACGATCCAGCTATTGGATCTCGCCAACCTTGGTTAGTGATACCACGGACAACAAGGACGGCAAAGAGGAGAAGCGAAAATATGGGCCTGGTGTTATACTAAAATAGAGGATGAGGCTGAGGTCTTTCGTCCTGCTTAGTGGTAAAGGCGTGTGAGGGTTGTTGTTCTCCCGTTGCAACGCACGGGCATGTTTTGCCAGGGGGTCGCTGTCGGCGCTCTCCATGCAGCACTTCAGGCGGCAGCCGGTAACTCCAAAGATCTTCATGAAGAGCATGGCGGCCCTGTCGTACTTGAAGTAGAGGATGTGCCCCTTCTTCAAGCCGCGAGCAAGGGCGAACGACTTCCACCCCCACTTCAAGAACATGAAGCCAGTGGGGGTGAACTCTGTCGCACTACTCACAGTCAAAGCACGCGGGGAGGACATACGCGGAAATTTTAGTTCTTTCCCTTTCAGCGTTAATTACTTCTTTCCAGTTTGGTAGATCGAATCCAATCCAAAACCCCGCCCGCACTCCTGTCCCGACTGCGCTGGAGATGGACGGGAACCCTAGCCGCCGAGGGGGAGCTCCTTTGCGCGACCTCCTCCCGCCGCCAAAACCCAGAACAAAACGCACGATCCAGCCTTCTTTTCATTCCGCATCGATCCAAAAATCCCACGGTACGATGGAGCCACCAACCCATTCCACCGCCGAGCAACTCTGCAGCGACCTCACCACCACCGTGGCGAGTTCCCATCCTCCCGCCGTGGGCGGCGCAGCCGTCGTCGCCAACAACCACCCTTCTCCTGCGGTCTTTAGCCTGTCGCCCACCGGATTCTTCGCGAATCGCCGCCAAGCCTCCGTGGACGCATCGTCCCTCGTCGCCCAGTTCACCCACGCCGGGCTCCTGGGCTGGCGCCCCGCTGACGACAAGATCGACCTCGATCTCAACGTGGCGGCTGCAGACGACCCGGGGGAGGGAGAGGGCATGGTGGTGGAGCAGGAGACACCCGCGCGGAGGAGGCGGCGCAACGTCTCCTCCTCCAACGACCGCGACAGCGCCGGGTCAAGGCGAGGTCGGAAGAAGAGAAATAAGGTATCGCCTCCCTACACCATGAATCTCAACGAGGAGCCAAAGGACAACCTGGACGGCGCTATCACCGGGCCAAGGGAGAGGAAGAGGAGCAAGAACCTCTTGTTGCCTGGTTCCATGGTGTTGGCTCCTCAGGATGTCGTCCCGCGGGATGTCTTGCTTTTGTTGCGCGGCTTCGCGAAGGACATCTTCCATCAGAGTGGCTTTCCTAAGGCTGCAGAGGGCTTTCTTGGGCTGCTCAGAGACATTCGTAAGCCTCCTCCCATAAGAACTCCCAAACAAGGTAAGCCTGATTCTGTTATCAAGAAGATTAAGAAGAACCTCTCATATCTGATCCCAATTCATTTTCAGCTGCAAGGTCCGGACAGGAGCACCACCAAGAACAACCAGACGCTGGATCTGCTTTCATAACACAAGGCCAACGGCCAACAGAGAATGATGAGGCCGAGGGTGCTGGTCTCAAATGAGGTAAGCGTGCTTCTTTGTGTAAGATGGAGAAAAGCTGTCCTATACGGTTCCTAATCACGGTTATTTAGATACAAGAGTTGGAAGCCAATATTCCTACTCTTCTTATATCTAAATTGTGAAGGTTTCTCCACCTGCAGCTGGAAATGAACACAAAGCAAGCACAGAAATCCAAATGCTACTCGGCAGTTGATGGCGCCGGATGTCATAGTGAAGGTTTCTCCACGCTTGCCTTCCGGGAAAAGTTAGCTGGCCGTTGCTTGAGAACGATCTGGACGGGCTGTTGATGGTGCCGAATGCCGGGGGGCTGTTCATGCCGGCCGTTGCTTGAGCACCATCTCAGGCTTAACAAAGGGAACCAAACCTCTCCCCGAGAACGATCTGTATGGGCTGCAGAAGCTTCTGTCCAAGCTTGACAAGATGCAACCAGGGCCATCTAGCTGCGCGAGTGCTCCTCGGTAGCTCTCGGTTCTTCCTAATTTGTTAGGGACGTTGTTAGTCTATACAATCCAGCTGTCGTTTGTTTATTGGAGTTATTGCTTGTTCCTTGTCGATCATAGATTACATGTTCTCGGTGCGAAAGGTTGAGCTTGTTTCATATTATTATATCATATATTAGAATTCATGCTCATATAATTAACATCAAAATTAGTGATTTGTTTCATATATTGTGTGTTGTGGTTTTGGTTTTACAATCTACTCCCTCCGTCCCAAAATAAGTGACTCAACTTTGTGCTAACTTTATATTAAAGTTAGTAGAAAGTTGAGTCACTTATTTTTGGACAGAGGGAGTACTATATACATAGTTGTGAGTGTTCAGAAATATGGCAAGATGAGATATGTTGCTTTCTCTAGTCTTCTTTTTATACCTCCCTGCAGAGGCGTAATAAATAATAACAGATATATTCATTTTTTAGTGTCCATGCGTTTCAAGAAATATTAACACAGGTTAGCTAGGCACCAGTAGTTCTTGCTAGTACTAGGATCTGTTCAGGTGGCATGTAGTGCTCTGTCAGTGGATGGGTCGGCGGCAGGGTGATTCTCCGACATCACATTGGATCAGTTATTTTTGCTGCATATTTATTTTCAATTGCAACGATGCATTGGAAGCGGAGTTACATGCAATCATGCAAAAAACAGCGCTTGTTTTACAACACTCTAACCTTCCAGACATTGTCCAATCTGATTCAAGTGAAGCTTTGTCTAGTCTTACAGGAGATGGACTAGTTCGTTCTGCCTATGGACATCTGGTGGCTGAAATTAAGGAGTTGATGAAAGCCTGCGAGTTATTCCCCAGAAATTATCTAGGGATCAAAATAAAGTTGCCGACCGTTTGGCAAATTATAGTCGTTTAGAGTGTACCACGGCTGTGTGGTTGCACCTAGGTCCACCATGTATTGAGGATCTTTTGCCCCTCGACTGTAACTCTCTCAATATGGAATAAAACTCTCTTTTCATTGCAAAAAGAAGAACAAGTCTTTGTCAAGGATTTTCTGGTGGACCATAAATATTTTGATTTCTCCAACAGTACCAAGTTCATGATTTTTAGCTATTTGGATCTTGATTTTTTCATGCTTAGGTTCATATTTTTAGTTGTTCAGATCTTGTAATTTTTCACACTTAAGGTCACAATTTTTAGTCGTTAAGATCGTTCAACCTTTTTGTTGGTGCATGTGTCAATAGACTGAAAACTACAATTGGGTCAGTCAGTTTCTTTTTGTGGAGATGAGAAAAGGCCCTAGGCCAGGCGCAGTCAGGGGCAGTGCTATAGCACGCTATGTGGACAAGTATGTACAATAACCAAGCCTCTACGCCTGGGAAAGATTTCGCGTTCAGTTTAACCCACTTGTTTGACCGCGACCTGCTTGCTTACCGAGCGCACGCACGTGTATTTAATTGAGATACTGGCATGTACAATTACATGGTGGCTGTAGACTCAAGAGCAACTAGTTAACGAGCACTCCTTGCGGAGCCTCACAATGATCAGCGCGCCAAGTGGCGCTCTCAGCCGCCCATCACGTGTCGCGCTCTAGGCGCTCCCTTCGGACTTGCTTTTTTTTTCACACGTGTTTTTGGCTTTTTAAATGATTTTTACCAGGTTTTTTCAACGTTCGGTTTTCCACCGGTCTTTCTTAACATTTGGACCAAAATAATTCGAATTTTTTTTGCATGAAAAATGCATTTTCTTTTTTTTGGTTTTGCGAGAGTCACGGTTTTGCTTCGCGAGCGCCACGGTTATGCTTTCGCGAGAGTCATGGCCGTGCCTCTCGTAAATGGAAAAAACATTTTTCTGTTTTTTTCTTCCGCAAGAGTCACGGTTTTGCTTCCGCGAAAGACACGGTTGTACTTTCGCGAGAGTCACGGCCGTGCCTCTCGGAAACGGAAAAAAAATGCGTTTTCTATTTTTTGCCTTCCGCAAGAGTCACGATTTTGCTTCCGCGAGAGGCACGGTTGTGCTTTCGCGAGAGTCACGGCCGTGCCTCTCGGAAACGAAAAAAAATACATTTTCTGTTTTTTTTTTTCATTTCGTGAGAGTCATGGTTTTGCTTCCGCGAGAGGTATGGTTGTGCTTTCTCGAGAGTCACGGCCGTGCCTCTCAGAAACGAAAAAAACATATTTTCTCTTCTTTTTTACTTTTGCGAGAGGCACGGTTTTGCTTCCCCAAGAGGCACGGTTGTGATTTCGCAAGAGGCACGGGCTTGCCTCTTTCGGAAAGAGAAAAAAACCGTGCTCCCTGTTTGTTTTTTCGTCCGGTTTTTTTCGTGAAAAAACATTTCGTCAAAACCTATCAACATGGGATCTAGTTTTTAAGATCTCGACAACAGGAATCTAACGGTGAAAACGGTTCGAGATTTGGACGCACGGCTTAAGAGATAAAACATTTTGAATAAACGGATCTATGAAAAAAAGAAGAACTCCCATGTTGCGACAAGTCGCGCCACTTGTCGCAACCTAGGAAGGTGGGAGTGATCTTTGCAACGAGTACTCCTCAATTAGTGATTTCATGTAGACTCTCGGTCAAAATTTTGTTAATGTGGATCACGACTCGATGGGTGTGGTTAGCGATTTTGTGTGTGGGCCATACTGTCGCATTGACCTGGCTGCTACGGTTCCTTGGGTGGTTGCATGTATGTGTGGCCTGGTAGTTTCTCACGATTTACCTAGCCCACTATCGTTTTCCTCCTGTAGCGAAACCTAGCCGCCGCCACAGGAGAGCCGCTCCTTCCCGCGCCGTCTTTTGACGGCTCTCCGCAGCCGGCGACCTTTTGGTCATCGGTCGTGAGGGGGGTCATCGGTTGTGAGGGGGGTCGTCGGATCCCGTGCGTGTGGACCGTTTTAGCCTTAAGTTTTAGGGCCCAAGAAGCTTATGGTTTTGGATCGTCTTGGCTTTGGCGGCGGCGATGGAGATGCTGAATAAAGAAGCTCCGGATTCTTCTCTGGCGAGGCGATCATCTGTATGGTCGGTGAAGGATCTGGAAACCATTCTATTCAAGCAGGGATGTCATGGCGGCGGCGGCATCCTTGTGGTCAACATATGTCCTCAGGCTCCGTCGTTGCGACGGCGTCTGCTCCAACATCGGCGCGGAGCTTGGGAGGTAGTCGAGGAGTAGATGCAGATTGTGGTCTGCATCGGCGACATCTGGAAGACGGAACATGTGTTGGGCTTGTGGTTCATGGATGGCAGGTATGGTTTCCTCCTCTGACGCCTTAGTCATGTGGGGGTGCCAAATCTGCAGTACGATGGCGAGTCCGGGGTGTTGCCCCGGTCTGATTCGTTCAACGGTAATGATTTCGCCTTTGGCGAGCCACCTTGGTGGTTCGCAAAGTTGCATATCAGCGATGGAGCCGCATCGAGCTTGGGTGAGGAGGTGGTCTGTGATACGTCTCCAACGTATCTATAATTTTTTATTGTTCCATGCTATTATATTATACATCTAGGATGTTTTATATGCATTTATATGTTATTTTATATGATTTTTGGGACTAACCTATTAACCTAGAGCCCAGTGCCACCGAAAACCAATCTAGACCCATTCTGGCACCCTACCGGAGGGGGGAATCCCACTCTAGTGGTCATCTTCATCATCCCAGCGCTCTGCATGACAAGGAGGGAGTAGTTCACCCTCAGGACTGAGGGTATGTACCAGTAGCTATGTGTTTGATCTCTCTCTCTCGTGTTCTTGATTCGGCATGATCTTGATGTATCGCGAGCTTTGCTATTATAGTTGGATCTTATGATGTTTCTCCCCTCTACTCTCTTGTAATGGATTGAGTTTTCCCTTTGATTGAGTCTTGAAAGATTTGGGAACACTTGATGTATGTCTTGCATGTGCTTATCTGTGGTGACAATGGGATATTCACGTGATCCACTTGATGTATGTTTTGGTGATCAACTTGCGAGTTCCGTGACCTCGTGAACTTATGCATAGGGGTTGGCACACGTTTTCGTCTTGACTCTTCGGTAGAAACTTTGGGGCACTCTTTGAAGTTCTTTGTGTTGGTTGAATAGATGAATCTGAGATTGTGTGATGCATATCGCATAATCATACCCACGGATACTTGAGGTGACATTGGAGTATCTAGGTGACATTAGGGTTTTGGTTGATTTTGTCTTAAGGTCTTATTCTAGTATAAAGTCTAGGATAGATTGAACGGAAAGAATAGCTTCGTGTTATTTTACTAAGGACTCTTGAAAAGATCGATCAAAAAGGATAACTTTGAGGTGGTTTCATACCCTACAATAATCTCTTCGTTTGTTCTCCGCTATTAGTGACTTTGGAGTGACTCTTTGTTGCATGTTGAGGGATAGTTATATGATCAATTATGTTATTATTGTTGAGAGAACTTGCACTAGTGAAAGTATGAACCCTAGGCCTTGTTTCAACACATTGCAATACCGTTTACGCTCACTTTTATCATTAGTTACCTTCCTGTTTCTATATTTTCAGATTACAAAAAACTATATCTACCATCCATATTGCACTTGTATCATCATCTCTTCGCCGAACTAGTGCACCTATACAATTTACCATTGTATTGGGTGTGTTGGGGACACAAGAGACTCTTTGTTATTTGGTTGCATGGTTGTTTGAGATAGACCATCTTCATCCTATGCCTCCCACGGATTGATAAACCTTAGGTCATTCACTTGAGGGAAAATTGCTATTGTCCTACAAACCTCTCCAATTGGAGGCCCAACAACGTCTACAATAAGAAGGTTGTGTGGTAGACATCAAGCACTTTTCTAGCGCCATTGCCGGGGAGGTTAGCGCTTGAAGGTATATCTTTAGATCTTGCAATCGAATCTTTTAGTTTCTTGTTTTATCACTATTTTAGTTTATAAAAGAAAAATACAAAAAATGGAATTGAGGGTGCCTCATATGCTTCATATTTTTAATGTCTTTCGTGAAAATAAGGATTTCGATAATTGTGTCAAAGTGTTAGAAGAAGAATGTATTAAAATGGTTGGCACTAAATCTTTGGATGATGAGCATGATTGGAACGTTGTTAGTATGAATTATTTGACTACCCATGATGCTAATGATATGCAAGGCCACAAGCTTTGGGAAGCCATGTTTGATGAAGATGATATTTTTTGTCTCCCAAGTTTTGATGAGCAAATTTATTTTGATGATAGCATGCGTCCTATTTATGATGATTATATTGATGAAAGTGGGTTTGGAAGAGTGACAAATTTAGGAAGTAATGATCCAACTATTTTGGAGGGTGTTGAATCTTATTGTGATAATTATGAAAGTGGGTTTGGAGAGGTCATGACTTTAGTTAATGTTAATCCCATTATTTTGGAAGAGTGTCAACTTTGCATGCTTGTAGATCATGAAAAGAATGCTTTATGTGCTAGTTATATTGTTGAATTTATTCATGATGCTACTGAAAATTATTATGAGGGAGGAATATATGCTTGTAGGAGTTGCAATAATATCAAGTTTCCTCTCTATGTGTTGAAAATCTTGAAGCTATGCTTGTTTTACCTTCCTATGCAAGCTGATTCTAGTTCCCATAAATTGTTTGCTCACAAAATCCCTATGCATAGGAAGTGGGTTAGACTTAAATGTGCTAGTCATATTCTTCATGATGCTTTCTTTATGTTTCAATTCTTATCTTTTATGTGAGCATCTTTGAAATCATCATGCCTAGCTAGGGGCGTTAAACGATTGCGCTTGTGGGAGGCAACCCAATTTTATTTTTGTACCTTGCTTTTTGTTCCTGTTTAGTAATAAATAAATCATATATCCTGTGTTATGATTGTGTTTTCTATGTTCTAATTAGTGTTTGTGCCAAGTAAAGCCTTTAGGATCTTCTTGGATGATTGTTATTTGATCTTGCTATAAAAAACAGAAAGTATGTGCTCACGAGAATAATTTTCATTTTTTAACAGAGAGCGATAAAATACACATTCCACTTGCAGTAGATCAATATAAAAAATTCCTAGTACTTCCTAATTTATCAGGATTTTTGGATTTACAGAAGTATTCGAGAGTTGCATATTACTACAGACTGTTCTATTTTTGACAGATTCTGTTTTCTATGTGTTGTTTGCTTATTTTGATGAATCTATGAGTAGTATCGGGGGGTATGAACCATAGATAAGTTGGAATAAAGTACATATTACACCAATATAAATAAATAATGAGTTAATAACAGTACCAAAAGTGGTGATTTTATTTCCTTTTACTAACGGAGCTTATGAGTTTTTTGTTAAGTTTTGTGTGGTGAAGTTTTCAAGTTTTGGGTAAAGATTCGATGGACTATGGAATAAGGAGTGGCAAGAGCCTAATCTTGGGGATTCCCAAGGCACCCCAAGGGAATATTCATGGACAACCAAGAGCCTAAGCTTGGGGATGCCCCGGAAGGCATCCCCTCTTTCGTCTTCGTTCATCGGTAACTTTACTTGGAGCTATATTTTTATTCACCACATGATATGTGTTTTGCTTGGAGCGTCATTTGATTTTATTTTGTTTTGCTTGATGTTTTAATAAAATACCAAGATCTGCAATTATTAAATGTTAGAGAGTCTTCACATAGTTACATAATTATTCAACTAATCATTGATCTTCGCTTACATCTTTTGGAGTAGTTTGTCGTTTGCTCTAGTGCTTCACTTATATCTTTTTAGAGCACGACGGTGGGTTTATTTTGAAGAAATAGATGAACTCTCATTCTTCACTTATATTATTTTGAGAGACTTTTAGAACAGCATGGTAATTTGATTTGGTTATGAAATTAGTCCTAATATGATAGGCATCCAAGATGGGTATAATAAAAACTTTCATATAAAGTGCATTGAATACTATGAGAAGTTTGATACTTGACGATTGTTTTGAGATATGAAGATGGTGATATTAGAGTCATGCTAGTTGAGTAGTTGTGAATTTGAGAGATACTTGTGTTGAAGTTTGTGATTCCCGTAGTATGCACGTATGGTGAACCGTTATGTGATAAAGTCGGAGCATGATTTATTTTTTGATTGTGTTCCTTATGAGTGGCGGTCAGGGACGAGCGGTGGTCTTTTACTACCAATCTACCCCCCTAGGAGCATGCGTGTAGTACTTTGTTTCGATAGCTAATAGATTTTTGCAATAAGTATGTGAGTTCTTTATGACTAATGTTGAGTCCATGGATTATACGCACTCTCACCCTTCCACCATTGCTAGCCTCTCTTGTGCTGCGCAACTTTCGCCGGTACCATACACCCACCATTACCTTCCTCAAAACAGCCACCATACCTACCTATTATGGCATTTCCATAGCCATTCCGAGATATATTGCAATGCAACTTTCCACCATTTCGTTTATTATGACACGCTCCATCATTGTCATATTGCTTTGCATGATCATGTAGTTGACATTATATTTGTGGCAAAGCCACCTCCATAATTCTTTCATACATGTCACTCTTGATTCATTGCACATCCCGGTACACCGCCGGAGGCATTCATATAGAGTCATATCTTGTTCTAAGTATCAAGTTGTAATTCTTGAGTTGTAAGTAAATAAAAGTGTGATGGTCATCATTAGTAGAGCTTGTCCCATGTGATGAAAGGATGATGGAGACTATGATTCCCCCACAAGTCGGGATGAGACTCCGGATGGAACATAAAAAAAGAGGCCATAAAAAAGAGAAGGCCCAAAAAAACAAAAAAAATGAGAGAAAAAGAGAGAAGGGGCAATCCTACTATCCTTTCACCACACTTGTGCTTCAAAGTAGCACCATTATCTTCATGATAGAGAGTCTCCTATGTTTTCACTTCATATACTAGTGGGAATCTTTCATTATAGAACTTGGCTTGTATATTCCAATGATGGGCTTCCGCAAAATGCCCTAGGTCTTCGTGAGCAAGCGAGTTGGATGCACACCCACATAGTTTGTTTTTGAGCTTTCATACACTTATAGCTCTAGTGCATCCGTTTTATGGAAATCCCTACTAACTCACATTGATATCTATTGATGGGCATCTCCATAGCCCGTTGATACACCTAGTTGATGTGAGACTATCTTATCATTTTTGTCTTCTCCACAACCACCATTCTATTCCACCTATAGTGCTATGTCCATGGCTCACGCTCATGTATTGCGTGAAGATTGAAAAAGTTTGAGGACATAGAAAGTATGAAACAATTGCTTGGCTTGTCATCGGGGTTGTGCATGATTTAAATATTTTGTGTGATGAAGATAGAGCATAGCCAGACTATATGATTTTCTAGGGATAGCTTTCTTTGGCCATGTTATATTGAGAAGACATAATTGCTTTGTTAGTATGCTTGAAGTATTACTATTTTTATGTCAATATTAGACTTTTATCTTGAATCTTTTGGACCTGAACATTTATGCCACAATAAATAGAATTACATTGATAATTATGTTAGGTAGCATTCCACATCAAAAATTCTGTTTTTATCATTTACCTACTCGAGGACGAGCAGGAATTAAGCTTGGGGATGCTTGATACGTGTCCAACGTATCTATAATTTTTGATTGTTCCATGCTATTTTATTATCCACCTAGGATGTTTTATATGCATTTATATGCTATTTTATATGATTTTTTGGACTAACCTATTAACCTACAGCCCAGTGCCAGTTTCTGTTTTTTCCTTGTTTTTGAGTTTTACAGAAAAGGAAAACCAAACGGAGTCCAATTGACCTGAAATTTCATCGAGATTATTTTTGGACCAGAAGAAGCTCACGAAGTATCGGAGATGGGCCAAAAGTCCCGAGGCACCCACGAGGGTGGGGGCGCGCCCCTTACCTCGTGGCCGCCTCGGATACCCCTCCTGACTTGTCCCCGACGCCAACACCTCTTATATATACCCAAACTTCCAGAACATACCCTAGATCGAGAGTTCCGCCGCAGCAAGCCTCTGTAGCCACCGAAAACCAATCTAGACCCATTCTGGCACCCAACCAGAGGGGGGAATCCCTCTCTGGTGGCCATTTTCATCATCCCGACGCTCTCCATGACGACGAGGGAGTAGTTCACCCTCGGGGCTGAGGGTATGTACCAGTAGCTATGTGTTTGATCTCTCTCTCTCTCTCTCTCTCTCTCTCTCTCTCGTGTTCTTGATTCGGCACGATCTTGATGTATCGCGAGATTTGCTATTATAGTTGTATCTTATGATGTTTCTCCCCCTCTACTCTCTTGTAATGGATTGAATTTTCCCTTTGAAGTTATCTTATTGATAACCCACAAGTATAGGGGATCACAACAGTTTTCGAGGGTAGAGTATTCAACCCAAATTTATTGATTCGACACAAGGGGAGCCAAAGAATATTCTCAAGTATTAGCAGCTGAGTTGTCAATTCAACCACACCTGGAAACTTAATATCTGCAGGAAAGTGTTTAGTAGCAAAGTAATATGATAGTGGTGATAACGGTAGCAAAAGGTAACCGTAGTAAAAGCAATGTTTTTGGTATTTTGTAGTGATGATAGCAATAGCAACGGGAAAGTAAATAAGTGAAGCACAATATATGGAAAGCTCGTAGGCAATGGATCGGTGATGTAGAATTATGCTGGATGCGGTTCATCATGTAAGCGTCATAACCTAGGGTGATAGAGAACTAGCTCCAGTTCATTGATATAATGTAGGCATGTATTCCGAACATAGTCATACGTGCTTATGGAAAATAACTTGCATGACATCTTTTGTCCTACCCTCCCGTGGCAGCAGGGTCCTTACGGAAACTAAGGGATATTAAGGCCTCCTTTTATTAGAGAACCGGAACAAAGCATTAACACATAGTGAATACATGAACTCCTCAAACTACGGTCATCACCGGTAAGTATCACGATTATTGTCACTTCAGGGTTAACGGATCATCACACATAATAGGTGACTATAGACTTGCAATATAGGATCAAGAACACTCATATATTGATGAAAACATAATAGGTTCAGATCTAAAATCATGGCACTCAGGTCCTAGTGACAAGCATTAAGCATAGCAAAGTCATAGCAACATCAATCTCAGAACATAGTGGACACTAGGGATCAAACCCTAACAAAACTAACTCGATTACATGATAGATCCCATCCAACCCATCACCGTCCAGCAATCCTACGATGGAATTACTCACGCACGGCGGTGAGCATCATGAAATTGGTGATGGAGGATGGTTGGTGATGACGATGGCGATGGATTCCCCTCTCCGGAGCCCCGAACGGACTCCAGATCAGCCCTCCCGAGAGGTTTTAGGGCTTGGCGGCGGCTCCGTATCGTAAAACGCGGTGATTTATTCTCTCTGATTTTTTTCTCCCCGAAACTCAATATATGGAGGTGGAGTTGGAGTCGGAGAGGCAACAGGGGGCCCACAAGGTAGGAGGCGCGCCTGCCCCACCCTCGTGGCAAGACGGTGGGCACCCTGGCCTTCATCTTTGGCAGGTATTTTTCTTATTTTCTGAAAAGTGTCTCCGTGAAGTTTCAGGTCATTCCGAGAACATTTGCTCCTGCACATAAATAACACCATGGTAATTCTGCTGAAAATAGTGTCAGTCCGGGTTAGTTCCATTCAAATCATGCAAGTTAGCATCCAAAACAAGGGCAAAAGTGTTTGAAAAAGTAGATACGTTGGAGACGTATCAACTCCCCCAAGCTTAAACCTTTGCTTGTCCTCAAGCAATTCAGTTGACAAACTGAAAGTGATAAAGAAAAACTTTTACAAACTATGTTTGCTCTTGTTGTTGTAAATATGTAAAGCCAGCATTCAAGTTTTCAGCAAAGATTATAACTAACCATATTTGCAATAACGCATAGGTCTCAAATTACTCATATCAATAGCATAATCAGCTAGCGAGCCATAATAATAAAACTCGGATGACAACACTTTCTCAAAACAATCATAATATGATATAACAAGGTGGTATCTCGCTAGCCCTTTCTGAGACCGCAAAACATAAATGCAGAGCAACTTTAAAGACCAAGGACTGACTAGACATTGTAATTCATGGTAAAAGAGATCCAGTCAAGTCATACTCAATGTAAACTAACAATAATGAATGCAAATGACGGCAGTGCTCTCCAACTGGTGCTTTTTAATAAGAGGATGATGACTCAGCATAAAAGTAAATAGATAGGCCCTTCGCAGAGGGAAGCAGGGATTTGTAGAGGTGCCAGAGCTCGGTTTTGAAAAAGGTGAATAATATTTTGAGTGGCATACTTTCATTGTCAACATAACAACCATGCGATGGCGATATCTTCCATGCTACACACATTATAGGCGGTTCCCAAACAGAATGGTAAAGTTTATGCTCCCCCTTCCACCACAAGCATCAATCCATGGCTTGCTCGAAACAACGAGTGCCTCCAACTAACAAGGGTCCCAGGGGGATTTCTGTTTGCAATTATTTTGATTTAGTTTGCATAAAGCATGGGACTGGGCATCCCGGTGACCAGCCATTTATCTCGTGAGTGAGGAACGGAGTCCACTCCTCTTGAGAATAACCCGCCTAACATGGAAGATACGGACAAGCCTAGTTGATACATGAGCTATTCAAGCATACAAAACAGGATATTTATTTGAAGGTTTAGAGTTTGGCACATACAAATTTACTTGGAACGGCAGGTAGATACCGTATATAAGTAGGTATAGTGGACTCATTTCGAATAACTTTGGGGTTTATGGAGTTGGATGCACAACCAGTATTCCCGCTTAGTACAGGTGAAGGCTAGCAAAAGACTGGGAAGCGACTAGCTAGAGAGCAACAACAGTCATTAACATGCATTAAAATTAATCAACACCGAATGCAAGCATGAGTAGGATATAATCCACCATGAACATAAATATCGTGAAGGCTATGTTGATTTTGTTTCAACTACATGCGTAAACATGTGCCAAGTCGAGTCACTCAAATCATTTAGAGGAGGATACCACCCTATCATACCACATCATAACCATTTTAATAGCATGTTGGCACGCAAGGTAAACCATTATAACGCATAGCTACTCAAGCATGGCATAAGCACTATGATCTCTAGTTGTCATTGCCAACATGTTTATTCATAATAGGCTGAATCAGGAACGATGAACTAATCATATTTAAAAAAACAAGAGAGTTCGAGTTCATACCAGTTTTTCTCATCTCAGTCAGTTCATCATATATCATCATAATTGCCTTTCACTTGCACAACCGAACGATGTGAATAATAATAATAGTGCACGTGCATTGGACTAAGCTGGAATCTGCAAGCATTCAATAAATAGGAGAAGACAAGGCAATATGGGCTCTTTTGTTAGATCAATAATAATGTAAATAAGAGCCACTTCAACAATTTAATCATGGTCTTCTCCTATCGACCCCCAAAGAAAAGAAAAGAAATAAAACTATTTACACGGGAAAGCTCCCAACAAGCAAAAGAAGAACATGAAATATTTTTGGGTTTTCTTTTTAATTACTACTACAAGCATGGAAAGTAAACTAATTAAAAGCTACAACTAATTTTTTTTGGTTTTTTTAAGTTTTATTAAACACACAAGAAGAAAGCATAGAAAGGGAAATAAACTAGCATGGGTGATACAATGAAAAAGTATGAGCATCCACATCTAGCAATGAGTGTGTGAACATAAATGTAATGTCGGTGAGAAATACGTACTCCCGCAAGCTTAGGCTTTTGGCCTAAGTTGGTCTATGGCCACGGCTGGCCTGGCGGATATCCATAATAATAGTTGGGGTCATACTGAGAAGAAGAGGAGGAAGGCTCCGATTGCCACTGGCTGACAATCATCTCCGGATCCTACTGGTAATTAGACTGTCGTGAAGGATCAAATTGTGGTTTCGGCTCTGACTCCTCGGCTGGTGCATGGTTCTGGTAGGCGTGGATAGCCGTCAACACAACAAGGTACGTGCCTACAGTCAAATCAAACAAAGAAGGAGCAGGCAAGGTAATAGTCTCAGGATGATGTTTATTAAAGAACAATTGATATTTAAGCTCTCCTTCCCTATTCTTAACAATAAAATCATGTGCCACCATACTTTTATAATCTAAATAAACACAGGGTAGCTCCTTTTCTTCCTTCTCATAATGCCTAATAGGTATGTTAAAATGTGCAGCTAGGCGTGTAGCATAGATGCCTCCAAAGATGGGGCCCTTGATACGGTTCAGACTTAACCGTTTGGTAATAATGCTGCCCATACTAAAAGAGTTATCACCGTATAAACCGTGGTGCAAAACAATAATACCAGGGATACTCAGGTTTCCACAGTTTCCATGACCAATTAAGCAACGACTAGCAAATGATAAAACATAGACGGATTGATCACGGTTCATATGTGTGCATAATAAAACATTGATGCCAAAACACACACATTTACGCGTCATGGCAATGTCTTTAGTTGATCTCAATAAAGCTATTGTTACATGTGAAGAAACTTTTATTTTCTGATGGTAGCATAATAATTAATCTGATCTACAATGTCGTAACATTTTTCTGCTTCCCAAATTGTATCCATTGAAAACAGGACACTAGCGACACATGCACCATCATTAATTAACCCTACCATACTTATTTGAAACTATGTATAGGTATATCACAATACAAAAATATTATTTAAACAAAAGAATATAGTAAACAAAAGTAACCTACTTTAATGAACTAGCTTACTTTCTTGAACAAAGGTAATTATAGAAGTTGTTATATCCTACCATCATGATTTAAAGACATTAATAATTCTATATATGATAGCGTTAACTTTACTTAGTGATAATCATCTAAAAGGAGAACAAAGCAAATTACATCTAATCATGAACTGAGGCGCAACAGACTAAGCAAAGATGCAATTGCAATGAAGAATCATACATATATCACAACAGAACAGAAAGTTAAAACATCTGTATAACAAGGATTTCAAGGTGAGCGACAGAAGCATGCATGCATGGAAGTCGGACAAAGTACACTAATTTTTATTGTCTGATGATGATAACTCAAAATAAGCACTACATGTAGAATATTTTTGTTATGGTAGTCTAAAGATAAGGTTGTTCACCCGAGTAGTTGATTAGGATTCATGTCGCAAGTTTCGAACTAGCGCCCCAAAGAATCCTATTGTTAATTGAGCTATCGTTTTTGTTATCACCAAACTTATCCTCTACCTGGGCAACCTAATTAATTATAATTTGTGTTTACTTCACAGCAAAGCACATCATTTTTTTCTCCCGGTGCAATGCACGGGCATCTGTGCTAGTCTATCCCTAATAATAAAGCATGGATTGACTCCGTGGGTTCACCGTCACAATACGCTTCTTCCTGTAAATTTACGCTTTCAGATTTTTTCACATAAATTATTTTCTATATCCGAGGTGGTACTATTCATGTGATCATGTGGCCTGTCGCTAACATGATTTTTCATTGAGATTTTCGTCCGTCATCGCAGGCCAACTCAGCCGGCCCACCTTTCGTCCATCGTCGCTGTGGCCCAACTCATCGTACTGTTAGAAAGAGCGCAAAAAATTAGTGCTAGAAAGTGGAATCGACGTTTATTAAAATTAGATATAAATAATGGTGCACAATGACACATGTAGCAGGTTGTGCTTTTTTTCGCCCGGTGCAACGCACGGGCATTTTTTACTAGTCTATCCCTAATAATAAAGCACGAATTGACTCCGTGGGTTCACCGTCACATTACGCTTTCTTTCTATGAATTTACGTTTTCAGTTTGAATTAAAAACATATAAGCGAGGTAGTACTAAAGCATTGATCCCTCTGGATTATTAGTCCGTCATGATTTTCGTACGTCGCACATACCAAATTCCGTACGCAAGCTGGCCTCTCACGTACGGTGCCACAAGGCCGTCTCAATCAAAGCACTACTGGGCCATCTCTTATGGGCCAAAAGCCACGTTACAGAATTTATTTTCTATGGGCAAGTGGCCTTCATAGAATTCATGGAGAAGGACTTTTTTCTTTAGCAGTACTATAAATTAGAGAGGATGCATGCATCTTTTTTGTCAAATAGTACCACCTTGCTTTCTTTTACCAATTTTCACCAATTCATAAACGCTGGCAAGTTGCATGGAATATTAATAAGCAGCCTACACAAACAGAGGAATACAGACGACAATCCATTGACAGAGGGTTTAAATAAATAGAAGGTCTCTACAGGAGAGAAATGCATGGACTACGAGCTTAGACTGCATGCTGAGACGTGCATGGCGTTCGCCCAGGATTGCGGGCTCTCCATGATGGAATAGTTAAACTGAATTCATAAACACAGAGGGCTAGAACCATAAATTTCACACATCAAATACGAGGAGCATGCTTCCCCTGCAAAAAAATAGTACGATGAGCATGCTTAACGTGGGTGGTAGATGGAAGAGCACGGATATTGGAAAGCCAAGGAGTGACGATAAAGCTTTGTGAGAAAAGTAATCACTATTTTTTTATCATTTGCAACACGTACAACAATTTTTTTCTTATTTTCTTGTGTTCTTACTCTCGCTCAAAAAAAGAACATACATGCTCTGGCGAGAGTCGAATTGCATGTACATCTCTAATATATACCCCCCCCCCACACCATGTTTTTTTAACCAATGCCTCTCTTTCCCACAAGTAAACGCTGTCATCGGCTCCAGTTCCCGACGTCCCCCATGCCACTATGTATCAGTGTAAATACTTCCTTTTCTCCTGTTGCAAATACTCATGCATTCTCGGTGTGCAGCCCAGCGGCTAACTCTATCTACTCAGATTTCATGTAAATGCCATCATCAGTCGTAGTTCGCCCAGGATTGCGGGCTCTCCATGATGGAATAGTTAAACTGAATTCATAAACACAGAGGGCTAAAACCATAAATTTCAGACATCAAACACGATGAGCATGCTTCCCCCGCAAAAAAAGAGTACGATGAGCATGCTTAACGTGGGCTGGTAGATGGAAGAGCACGGATATTGGAAAGCCAAGGAGTGACGATAAAGCTTTGTGAGAAAAGTAATCACTATTTTTTTATCACTTGCAACACGTACAACAATTTTTTTTTTTGCTTATTTTCTTGTGTTCTTACTCTCGCTTAAAAAAAGAATATACATGCTCTGGCGAGAGTCGAATTGTATGTACATCTCTAATATATACCCCCCACCCCATGTTTTTTAACCAATGCCTCTCTCTCCCACGAGTAAACGTTGTCATCGGCTTCAGTTCTCAACGTCCCCCATGCCACTCTGTATCAGTGTAAATACTTCCTTTTCTCCTTTGCAAATACTCATGCATTCTCGGTGTGCAGCCCATCGGCTAACTCTATTTGCTCAGATTTGATGTAAATGCTATCATCAGTCGTAGTTCCAGACAGTCGCTGGACATCCCCACGCTGCTCTGTATTGGCGTAAATACTTCCTTTTCTCCTCTGGCGAATACCAGTGCCTTCTCAGTATGCAGCCCGGTGGCTAACTCTACCTGCTCGGGTTTCTAGCGTGGTGTCGCCCTGGACATCGACACCGCCTTCCCTTGCCGGACTTCCTCGACTCTCTCCACATAGTTTAGACCATGCTTATTGGGCAAGGGAGTGCTTTTTTTTACGTTTTCCTCTTTTGTTTTCCAACCGGACATGCTGTCTAAATTAAACATAAATAGAAAAAAAAAGAGAAATGCGGAGGGTGCTAGGATTCAATCCGAGGCCACCGGGATGGGAGCTTGAAAATAAAAGTTTTTTGTTGTTGATGGGAAGAAGCAATCAGTTAAAAATATGTATCGTACTGTATTCGAACCCACAATCTCCGTTCCTGTCAAGAAGATGACAGCCAACGGAGTATGTATGCTTTTGATACAAATCTGGGTTCGCTATCCAATAGTCCCACCTCGGTTCTTTTCTCAAAATTCCATCAGTTTATATACGTCTGCAAGTTGCCTAGCAGCAAGCCTGCAGAACCAAAAAACAACAAGAACGAAGGAACGACACGAGAAAAAGAAGGAGCACTACTAGGGAAAAGCCTATCAGCAGTGAGGGTTTTGGGCCTCTCAGAAGCGCGGGCACCGGCGCTACTAATAAGGTGCTACAGCTAACGTATAGCAGTTACATGAATAGCTGTAGCGCTCTTTGGGAAAGGGCGCTACTGATATTATCTGTAGCGCTGTTTGCTGGGACGCGCTACTGACAATGCGGCGCTACTGCTAAATTTCCCCCCTCGTTACTACTAGTTTATTTATTAGTTTTTTCCTGCATATTTATTTTGTATTTGTTTTGTATTTGAATAGGCTTTATACAATAATCTTTAGCATATCATACACATACAAATGTAATCATAGCATATACATACAATTAGTCTCATCAAATCATGTCATCATCATAATCATCATCCAACACAAAGTGGTCTCTCTTCATCATCTCGAAAATAGCGATACAAGTCTCGAATGATATGCAAATACATCGTCATCCATCTAAACAATGATATACGCGAGAAGAGCTATCACTTTGAGAACATGAGTTCGTATCCCTCTTTCGCATTAGCGTGAACCTCTAAACTAACTACTGCCTGTCGCTCGAAAACCGGAAGGGCCTGACACTCCGGCCACTTGTCGTATATATACTCCTGGCATAGCACTTTTTCGCCATCTATGATCTATGCACCTGCATCATCACATGAGTCGATGATATGCAACATATATAGTTGAGCAACAGAAAGAGACAGACTTGGCAAAAATAAAAACAACATATCATAAGCATAAATAACAAAGTTCATCGTACCCCAAAATGCCCTAACTAGAGTGATTTTCGCTAGTCGAGGAGGAGGACGGTTTAATTACATCACAAATAAAGTTTCACCGTGCATAACTCAAAGTTTTGTCATACCGAAAGTATGGACTAAATGGACACATTGTCATATATCGACAATCACTCCAACATGTCGTTCCATCCATCCAAGTCAGGGAGATAGTCCCCGAGCCTAGTGAAAGGCTTCAGGTCGAGACGCTGAGAGGCTATCCATGTTCGGACGTCTTCCCGCGACATTTGTCCTTCTCCGTAGAACATCCCTGTTTTTCCAACGACCTCCTTCATGATGATTTGGGCAAGTTCGCGCTGGATTTTATAGAACTCAGCTCGAAGTCGATGATCCTCGATATCTCCTATGTCCTTTGCCCATTGCAGAATATGGGCATCGCCGGATCTAGGTGACATGCGAAGGTTCTGGTGATCCCGTCTGTACTCCAGTATGTGGTGTAGGACATAGAATCCATCATTAAGAGAATCGTTCGGTTGCTGGATGCAGCAGAAGTCGGTCTTATGGCCGAAGGCGACCCTGCCGCCCCTTCTCTTCTTGTCCCTGACCTCTCCACCCCTTGCTTGGTAGTAAAACATAGCACTGTCGAGAACATCCTTGATGTGGGTGTAATCCTTTTTGTGAATGTTCTTCGACGAGTCCAAGTAAAGAGCGTGGGAGAATCGGGGGTAGAGGATGATGAGGACGGCGCGCCCGCCGCTGCGCAAAATAAGTCCTCAAATTAATTAGCCTCCACCGTGCAAATGAATGATTGAAATCGAAGGAAGGATAGCAGCGCGGATGACTTACACGGGATGATAAGGCACGAGAATCGCCCCCTTGTCCTTATTGGTGAGCATGAAACTGATGATGTAATCCCTCGCGTATTCATGGTGATTTGCGCAGACTCCCAAGAAGCCCTCGTGCATGTAGTATGGGTCAGCGACACAGATATGAGATATCTGCTCAACCCCGATGATGTAGTTCATATGCAAGGCATAAAGGCGGACAAACGTAAAATCCAGCTTCTTCACGTGAAACATGTCGAATATGTAATCGAATCGGAGGAAGAACTTATCCGCGGGGAAGCTGACGACGTACGACATTTGCCGCGGAACGTTAACCACGTAGAGTGGGTATCCTGGATCTTTCGAGGCGATGAGGTCTTTCTCTACCCGCAGCACATCGTCATGAAGTCTCTTTAGATCGCCGAATCTGGCCCGTAGCGCTGTTGCAGGTAGGATTGGTTGACCGGGGATATGCCATTTATCCGCACCAGGGATATCTATACGGTCCTGAAGCCGAGGCTGCTGAGGCGGCTGGAAAATAGAAACAGCTTTTTTGCCTTTCCTCGCTCTCTTCCTAAACTTCTTTACTACCGGAAGGTCGTCCATTATATGTTGAGACGGCAATTCAGGCACCGACTCATGATGCTCAAACCCTGAGGAGGCGCCAGTATAGACATACTGTTCAGCAGCGCCATCGTCGTCCTCATCCTCATCCATGGCGACGTCATCAGTGACTAATGGAGCCTCCTCCTTACCCCGTCCGCTATCACACAACCCGACACCCGACGATAATTGGGTAGGTGGGGTGTTGATGTTCATACCTTGCTGAGGCTGCGTGCTCGTGGGTGTGCTCCCGGCCGCCTCCAGACGAAGCAGACTCTTTGGCCACAACAGGACCCACCCAGCATTGCAACAATCACCAAGCCGCCCCGGTATCTCGTCGTCATCCCCCAGTAGTACCGGAGGAGGCAAATTCTCGTGGCCCGATTTGACACTAGCCACGGAAACCTTGAAGACGTTCGGGGGGATCGGCCGGCTGTGGAATAATGATTCCTTTGGCTCCATTATCGTCGCCTTCCCCACGTCCACTTTCTGGTTGCCGATGGTGTACAATATGGTGCACGGGGTTTCGTCGGCCTGCAAAGAAAAGTCTGTGACGTGAGACATCCGAAAGGCAACGAAAACGGGAGATTATACATTTATATTGAAGGGGGCCAGTGTGACAGATACCGTGAGGGCGTCGAGCTCAGCCAAAGATGAAGCACCGCCTAGCACGTCCGATGCGGGAGCCGGTGCGGGAGCAGGTGCAGCTGCAGGTGCTGGTGCAACGCTAGTCGAGCTGCTCCCCGCCAAGAAGTCAGCAAGGGGAAAGTCCGCTGCATCTTTTTTTGGATTTTGCCTGGTCCAATTGAAAACGGCCGGAACCAAGGTAGTAGAAATATCTAAAGCCACCTGTTTTGCGGCAGCTACCGCTGTTGCGACTGTCTCAGTTGATTTCTTCTCAACCGCAATCTCAACCCTCTTGTCGATGTTTTCTTCATTTAACCTCCGTCTTTCCTTTCTCTCCTCCGTGGTCTCACGGTAGTACTTCTTCCACGTGGTGCCGTCTCCGAACCGTGCACGCGTCCATACGACGGTCGAGTATCCACCGGTTGTTGTTTCAATATGTTCAACGCCCGGTTGAATGGAGTGTCCCACTTGGGCCTCGCCAATGCCTCAGACGGCGAGTCGCTTTCGGCCACAATCCTGTGCTGCTCTCTCTGCAAAAGGCACAACGATCGTTTACAAATATGACTAACGTGTGCAGTCGAATTGATCAGAAACTAAAATTACCAGCAGTCTCATGAACTCCGTAATGACCGGTGTTGTCTCGTAAACCTTTTTCACTGGGTCCCAACGGTGCCGGGCCCTGAGGACGTCACGCTCCTGCGGGACGGTGAACTCCGCCAAGGGGTCTGGGATGCCCAGACTCGCGGCTTCCGCATCCTCCTTGGCCCATTTGGACCTCTTTCCGCCGTAACCACGGCTTCCGAGGTGGTGGCTCCCAATGTTCCTCTCTTGAAGCCCCTTCATGTACTTAGACTTTTTTTGGCATCTTCGGCCTTGCAAGCCTCCTTGAATATTTGAAACTGCTCTTTCGTGATTGTCGGATTATCCTTTACAATCTCGGAGTAGGGTTCCTTCTTGTCGATGATCCTTGCTTTCACTCGATTTTTCCAGGCGGCCAACGCGTCGCTAAACTTGGTCATGGCATGTTTGTTTATCTTCTTCATTGTCGGGTCCTCGTCTGGATCTTTATAATCCTTCTCATTCCGGCCCGGGAACAAGAATATCTGGTGAAACTTCTTTAGGAGGGAGCTCCTCATATTTTCTATCTTCTGTAGTTTCTCATCGTTGATGGTGGCGGTTGTCCGTACGATGCAGCCTATTTGATTGCCGTAGCATCGACGCGCTTCCTCGGGCGCCGTTGGCTCAAAATTGCCGTTGTCCACCTCCGTGACCACAACTCTAGTACTCCTGAGTTTGTTAGGAACCAGTTGCCTCTTTGCTTTCGGTTCTACACCGGCTCCGCTCCCCGAGGCAGCGCCGGTCTCAGTCTCAGCGCCGGTCTCAATGCTGGTCTGAGTCTGAGCGTCGGTCTCAGTCTCAGCACCGGTCTACGTGTCGGTCTCAGTCCCCGATGCCACCGGTGGGCCCAGCAATAACATCGGTTGATCATCGATAAGGCTAAAAAATTCGTCTGCCGCCCGGTAGGCGTCGTCGCAATCACCAGAACCCTGTCCTTCACCGTTGCTAGCCATGTTTCCTATGATTAAATCTAGTCAATTAATTCTAGACCTAATAAAATGAATAATGACATAAAAAGGCCTATTGTTTTGCAGGAATGTTGACTCCTTCCTGGTGCGGCAAATCACGGGCACTCGATATGTCCTAGTTTGTAGCACAAGTCATGCCGAAATTCACGGAAAATTTCGGCATGAGCTTTGCTAAAAAGTGGACAAATCGAGAACCTGAAATTTGCCAGAAAAGAAATGAATCAACATTCCGGCAAAACATAGGCCACTAAGCATCATTCCCTGCAAACAGTGTCCAAATATACACGAGCAACCACATGTCCAAATTTCGCAAGCTAATTCAAAAACAAAGTGTAGAAGAAAATTGATTTAACTACTAATAGAACAAAATTCAGTTAACTTTAGTGCTCTATAATGATGAAAGGAAAAAAATTCAGTTAACTACTAATTTCATTCATTTAGGTTATTCATTTAACATCACCTAATTAACCTACTGTACCAATACTACTAGCAGCACTACTAACCTAATTAACCTAGCAAAACTCTAGTGCCCTAACTGAAAAACATCTAATTAACATCTAATTTTTTCTCTAAAATACAGAGAGAGATGAGTGAGGGGGAGGGGTGGGGGACTTACAGAGAGGGGAGAGACGGTGGCGGGGAGGTGCTCGGTGACGGAGGCAGGGGCGGAGAGGGC
>NC_041384.1:763586969-763589333 GCF_002162155.2 Triticum dicoccoides | reverse complement strand
GGCGGCGGCGGTGAGGCCTCGGGCGGCCTCGGGCGGCGGCGGTGAGGCTGAGGGCGGCCTCGGGCGGCGGCGGTGAGGAGACGGCGGCGAGGGCGAGGGACGATTTGGGGAAGAATTGGTGGCCGGGGGGCGGGGTGGGGGGAAACCGCTGTTTAAGTGAAACGTAACGGTAGCGCGTTTCGGGAAACGCGCTATAGCTAAGTTAGCTATAGCGCGTTTACTGAAACCCGCTACTGCTATTCCTTTCTCCTTTTTTCCCTTTTTTCACTTTATTTTATTTCCATTAGCAGCAGCGCTTTACACGTAAGGGCGCTGCAGCTAAGGAGATTAGCAGTAGCGCTGGGCCATTATACGCGCTACTGCTAGGTTGGGCTAGCCATGTGCGCCCAGTTCGAACGTAGCAGCAGCGCTTTTCGCTAGTACGCGCTACTGCTAAAGTCATAGCAGTAGTGCGGTTTATTCACGCGCGCTGCTACTAAGTAGCAGCAGCGCTTGATTTTGTACAGCGCTACTGGTAAAATTCTGTGTATAGGCTTTTCCCTAGTAGTGGCTCATTACCATTAACATGAAAAGTGGCATTGCCTTTAGTGCAATCAATAACAGCCCCTGCAGTATTCAAAAAGGGTCTTCCAAGAATAATAGACATACTATCGTCCTCAGGAATATCAAGAATAACAAAGTCCGTTAAAATAGTAACATTTGCAACTACAACAGGCACATCCTAACAAATACTGACAGGTATAGCAGTTGATTTATCAGCCATTTGCAAAGATATTTCAGTAGGTGTCAACTTATTCAAATCAAGTCTACGATATAAAGAGAGAGGCATAACACTAACACCGGCTCCAAGATCACATAAAGCAGTTTTAACATAGTTTCTTTTAATGGAGCATGGTATAGTGAGTACTCCTGGATCTCCAAGTTTCTTTGGTATTCCACCCTTAAAAGTATAATTAGCAAGCATGGTGGAAATTTCAGCTTCCGGTATCTTTCTCTTATTTGTAATAATATCTTTCATATATTTAGCATAAGGATTGGTTTTGAGCATATCAGTTAATCGCATACGTAAAAAGATAGGTCTAATCATTTCAGCGAAGTGCTCAAAATCCTCATCATCCTTTTTCTTGGATGGTTTAGGAGGAAAAGGCATGGGTTTCTGAACCCATGGTTCTCTTTCTTTACCGTGTTTCCTAGCAACGAAGTCTCTCTTATCATAACGTTGATTCTTTGATTGTGGGTTATCAAGATCAACAACAGGTTCAATTTCTATATCATTATCATTACTAGGTTGAGGATAATCATGAACATTATCATTAACATTATCACTAGTTTCAGGTTCATTACCAGAATGAGTTTCAGCATCATAAATAGAAATATCATTTGGATTCTCAGGTGTTTCAACAATAGGATCACTAGAAGCATGCAAAGTCTTGTCATTTTTCTTTTTCTTCTTTTTAGAAGAGCTAGGTGCATCTATATTATTTCTCTGAGAATCTTGCTCAATTCTCTTAGGGTGGCCTTCAGGATACAATGGTTCCTGAGTCATTCTACCAGTTCTAGTAGCCACTCTAACAACATTATCAATATTTTTACTATTCAATTCATTGAGCAAATCATTTTGAGCTTTAAGTACTTGTTCTACTTGAGTGCTAACCATAGAAGCATGTTTACTAATAAGTTTAAGTTCACCTTTGACATTAGCCATATAATCACCCAAGTGTCCAAGCATATTTGAATTGTATTTTAATTGTCTACCAAAATAAGCATTAAAATCTTCTTGCTTAGCCATAAATTTATCAAACTCATCTAAGCATGGGCTAGCAATTTTAGTAAATGGGATTACAGCATTATCATATCTATAGAGAGAATTTACCTTTACTACCTATGCCGGGTTATCAAGACCATGAGTTTCTTCCATAGGTAAAGGATTAAGATTATATGTTTCTTCAACAGGCGGTAAATTAAGACCATGTATTTCTTCAATAGGAGGTAAATTCTTAACATCTTCAGCTTTAATACCCTTTTCTTTCATAGATTTCTTTGCCTCTTGCATATCTTCAGGACTGAGAAATAGAATACCCCTCTTCTTCGGAGTTGGTTTAGGAATAGGCTCAGGAATTGGCTCCGGAGGTGTCCAATTATTTTCATTTGTCAACATATTATTCAATAAATTTCAGCTTCATCCGGAGTTCTTTCCCTAAAAACAGAACCGGCAGAACTATCCAGGTAATCTCTCGAGGCATCGGTTAGTCCATTATAAAAGATATCAAGTATTTCATTTTTCTTAAGAGGATGATCAGGCAAAGCATTAAGTAATTGGATAAGCCTCCCCCAAGCTTGTGGGAGACTCTCTTCTTCAATTTG